>NC_143552.1:73250576-73406153 GCF_054136105.1 Typopeltis vanoorti | reverse complement strand
TTAATACATAAAATATGTAATTAAAGGTAAAATAATTTTCTTTGTTAATTGTACAAAGGTAAATTTCGACCAACCGACCAAACTCAACCAATGGACCAACCGTTGCCAGCAAAGGTTTGTGGATTGGTAGAGCCATGCTACTAATGGCTCACACAAAACTTCAGCGAGTTTGAGCACGGTTAGTAGTTCGAAAGGGTCAATCGTTCTATGCTGTTGGCACACTCTCCGCGATGAGGCTTTGGACTCCCTGGAGATGTCACATAATAATAATAATAAAAGCTGTTACTTAAATATAAAGAGCCAGTAGGCTTCATTTCGGCGATATAAACATTATTCAAATTAAGGGGATATTAAATCCCACATTGTTTTAAAACCAAATAAGAAACTCAAAGATTGGAATCAGAGAGTTTCATGCCGAATATAGTAAATTATAAAAGTATCGGCGGCCACTAGCGTGTGCTAATGTAAGTAGTCCTAGTATGTAGTACAATCTCAGGCAACTCGTTGCAAAGTGGAGAAAGTTCTGATCGCTAATCTTGGTATTTTCCATAATGTAAAAACACATTTCCTAGGAAATGTATGCTGTTATTACATTATGGTGGGAGGTCACTACCCAGACCGGTTTCAGCCTTTTTTTGAGGCTTCATCAGTGAGTAGCTAGACCAAATAGAATCTATTTGGTCTAGCTACCATAATTTTTTTCCATAATGTAAAATACCAAGATTAGTGATCAGAACTTTCCACCTTTGCAACGAGTTGCCTGAGATTGTACTAGGACTACTTGTATTAGCTCACACTAGTGGCCGCCGATACTTTATAATTTACTTTATTCGGCATGAAACTCTCTGATTGCAATCTTTGAGTTTCTTATTCGGTTTTAAAACAATGTGGGATTTAATATTTCCTTAATTTGAATAATAAAAGCTATGCTGTTAAAAGACGACAAAGCCCTCTATCGGTAATTTGCAACATCTTCATAAATAAAATATGAAATGTTGTTGTGGGTGTGGTGTAGTACTTCAAAAAATAAATAATAGTCTTGTGGTTTAATATTGTTTGAAATATTCCATTTTTATGTGTACTCGTTGGTTGAATAAATGATTATTATTCAATATGGTATATGTTGAAGTAGTTTTAAAACATGGAATGCACTTTCTGAATTTACTGTACTGTGAAAGACTTTTACTCAAAGATGATAACGAAGATGTGATATTGAATGAGTATGCTGTAAGGTAGGTTTCCATAGCTAATACGATAGCTGTGATGACATTTTTTTGGTGTGTGTGGAAGTGGAGAGATAAATGTGATGACGGTTTTTTGGTGTGTGTGGAACTGGGGAGGTAAATGTGATGACGTTTTTTTGGTGTGCGTGGATGGGGGGGGGTGAATAGGTGACGAAACTTTGCTAATCGCGAAAATTAAAAAGTATATATATAGCAATGCGCACTACTGTTGGAAATTTCCTTTAATCAGAAATTAAATTTATTTCAGCTGTTATGTATTCAATAGGAATTTCGTAGAAGTATGATCCAAAAGCAAGAGTAAAAACAACTAATGTATGTTGCTCCTATTTTATATTGCGATTTTGAATAATCTGTTTACAGTTGTGGGAAATTTTATGTTCACTGAAGTACTGTGCTCTCTCTCCCACGATGAGTCCTTACGCTCCTTGGAGGTGTCATATAATAATAGTAATAAGAATGTCATAAAAATATTGGACATAAAACAAGGGAACAGGATAAATGACTGGTTATTGAGATGGAGAGTTGAGCATATTCGCATAACCTATTAAATGACCTGTGAGCTGTTTTTGAGGTTTAAGAAGAAGAAAAAAACTGAGGTGTTCTCACTCCTTTACCTCTAGTCTGTTGTTTATTCCCTCCCATATTTCCTTTTAAAATAATTCTGTAGCCTTAAACTCCATGTCACTCAATCTAACAGAACATTACGCAGCTGAGTATAGGCACAAAGCAGCAATCAGGCACGGTGAAAGCCTCACGTATATCATTTACGTATAGATTTCTTGGAAACGTTACAATCACATCCATCTAATTCCAGATTGTGAAATCAAATGTTTATGTGAGTATGCACAGTTTATATATATGATTCCTTTTATATCCATTTTTTATATATAGAAATGTGTTCAATGGCTTGTATCTGTTACTGTAAGGACATCTATCTCTGTAGATCAAATGGTCCTCGTTCAGGATCTAGTGTTAATCACATCTAGAGTGGGAATGATGGTGTAAACATGCATTAACATAAGCCTATATGTATATGTTAGCTTTCAGTAAACATATCATGATTTCTAGTTTTGAGATGTCACCTTTGAATGTTCAGGAAGAGTAATTAATGTATTGTTTTTCATTTCTGTAGTAAACTGTTTCCATTGATGGTCATTATCGAAAAGTGTTGAATGCTTAAAGGCCAGAGTTCGATTCTCGTTGTAATGAGAAGAATCTTTATATGGACTTTTTTCAGTTGAAGGTAAGTTAGCCAATCTCATACAGAGGAAGCAGGATTTTTTTATCTGGCCATGAGAACGGTGTAATTTGCAGACAAAAAATATTGTTGTTGGTGGTTGTAGTTTTGACTCCATAGGAGTCTGATGAATAAAATAGGCTAAATGGCTGGAGAACATGTAATTACAGATAACTATCTCTATAACTGTAGTTATTTTGGCAATGATTACAAATCATTATCAGTCAAGTAATTTGACAACTTATTTGGATCATTTATTTTTTAATTCTTTTAAAAACATTTTATTTTCAGGATGGAATGTCTGTCCACAAAGTTCCATCTGATAAGCATCTTAGGTTAATGAAATATCAGCTACTGTAAAATGTTAATATGATCTCTGACTGTGCTGTATCCTTAAGCATGATGGTGTCTATTAGTAATGATAGGCACTATACTAGTTAATTAAATCTTTTGTTCTAGAAGAAGAAAAAACTAAAGGCATCAGGTTTCTGTATTAGCTGTATATTAATAGAATGTAACAGATTTCAGTAAGGTTTATATCTCCAAGAAACTTATTTTTCATCCTGCAAACTAGCTAAACCATGTGACTCATAATTAACAGACAATACATTAGCCTCATAGTCTTAATGGCTTTAGCTATAATTCCAAGCAACCCAAACTAACATAAATAATTGCATCAAGGATCTCAAAAATTTGATCAGTTCTTTTACAACCACTAAAATAAACTAGTTCTAGTAGACTAAGCATGCAAGATCAGAGCTCCCTTCTTCTCAACCATTGCCCTTATCACCTTACACCAAATGGCCTCAAGTAGTAAGCCTGTTTTGTTTTGAGAAGGTTGACTGAGACACAGTGGAGGTAGGAGATACTTTTTTTTTTAATTTTAAATATTGTTTTGAAGTAATTTATTAATGTAATTTAATTTTTTGCTAATAGCACTAATATTACTATTCAAAATAGCATATGCAAATAGAATTCTTTATAAATTGAAATGAAATTCTGCAGTGCTTTTTTTATTTTTATTTTTTGAAAGGGAGAATGAATTCCATCTCCTTCTCGACCTAGCATCGTCTTGAAGCAACTTTAAACTACTCTGAATCGACATTTCATCTAATTTGTCATCAGAAGGAGACAGATTTGGAGCTGTTTGAAATAAGTTGCTTCAAAGTGCATGCACATACTGTAGCATGTGCAAAATTGCAAAACTCGTTTTTCTCTGAAGTCGTAAAATGGAATCAAGCTTGGCCTTCCTTCTTTGGCATACATGTTTAATATATATGTCTTGTATTTATCATGTGACAAAATGAATTGTAATAATTTCATTAATTTTCAATTTTATCTAACCTTAATCCCATCTTATCCCATTTTCAATTACAAGTAATTATTGCTTTCTTCTCAACAACATCTCCTTACATTACATTAACTGGATTTATTTGTTATATTATACTTCAGTTGATTTATTGACAGTGCAGACTTCATGCAAAATTTTTACCAGGATGAATGATTCATGTTTCATTTGTCTCCTAATAGTATATATTATTGTTATTCAAAGTAGCATATATGTATGGAATTCTTTTAACATTTAAATGAGATTCTGCAATACTTTTTTTGAGAAGTGGATGAACTCCATTCTATCTCTAGATCTGCTGTCATCCTGAAGCAACTGTAAACTACCTTGAATAGACATTCTATCCCAGTGCCAAATCTGCTGTATCAAAAATGTTTTGTTTAAATAAATTATAATACTGGAATAAACTCAGGTAAAATATTTTATTAGTATTCTGTTATTAGTATTTTTATTCCGGTATTATAATTTATTTAAATATGCCTACTCATGGTATTTCCTTATTGAAACAAAAAAGGTTTTGTCTTCAAAGGGCGATAAATTTAAGGCACTTTAAAATAAGCAGTGGCTAGGTAGAGCAGTTTAGACTGTTCTAGCTAGCTGCTGCATAGATTCTGTGTCATATAATCAGCATAGATTTTTGCAAATAAAGCTAAGTTCACATCTCCCTATGGCATGAATGGAAATAAATTCTCAAATAGCAAGAAAAATTTTTGCCTGGCATGCAACTACTACTACTGCCCTCCTTATTGGAGGCCTGATAAAGTCTTGAAAAAGATGAGAGCAGTATTCCAAATTATCTTACTCCTAGTTCACCTACCATATATGTGTTAGATTTCCAAACCTTTTGTGAATATTATCATTTGGAAAAATTCAAAACAAACTACTTTTTCCTGTGAGTTAGTTGTTCAACTAAACAAATATAGACACAAAACTAAGTAATATCAGCCACAGATTATATGCAAAAAAAAAAAAAAAAATTTCTTCCCAAATTTTATGAGGCAAAAGTGAAAACGTGATTTATATTTCAGTTTTAAATGGTGTTAATTTTTAAAGATACATATTCAGACATACTGTTAAGTCATTTTTTCCCTATCTTGTTTCAGATTATTGGCATAGCAGCATAGTGAAGTGCCAAAGAAAATCTAATATTATTTAAATGAAAGAACAACGTGACAGCTTCATAAATGAAAAAAAAGCCAAGAATAATAGTACTTCATACGATCTGCAGCTGATATATTTTACATTGTTCTACAAGAGCAACTTTTTTTGAGGTATGGTATACAACAAACTTTATATTAGCATACCATTATATTCTGTTAATTAGTTGTAGCAGCATATATTGTGGGTATCAACATCTGATATTCTCAGGAACTGATTTACCTACTACTATATGAGCTTTCATTTTAAGACTGGTATTTACAGGAACTGTTGGCTTTCTGATCAAGCTGAACATGATGTCTGAGTGGAAATTTCCAGATGATGAGCAGAACTTGGCCATTCAGCACATGGAAAGTCACTCATGTTGTTGATTTGTTGAGAACAATCACATCTTTGTTGTTCAGCTTGACATCTCCACTTCTTTTTTACTCCCCCCAAATACATAACGGACATTATTCTGTTTGATGTGGTTATTCAGTGTAAAGAGTGCAATTTTCTGAATTATAATTAAATTGTAATTATTTTTGAATTTATGGTATTAATTAAATAAATTAAAATTAATAGTCATGGCTTTTAAAATGCAAGTTAAGGATATCCACCATCCCTATACCATTATGTATTTCATTGTCCTGCACTTAGTCTAAGGATTTATACACTGTCTACCAGTATTTATGTTGGAGGTTTAATGGATTTTTTACAACACTCAAAAAGAATTAAAATAGAATTTAATACTTCCTATATTTCGTCCTAGTCACTAGGACATCTATGGGGATTACAAAGACAATTAATGTAACATGCACACAAAAACTTACAATACTAAGCCCAACCACGTCGGTGATAATAAAGTCCTATCTAGGTGGAGCGCCCTCTAAGGGCAGTTGTAGGTGGCCTGGAATGTGAGGTGGGACCTCTGGTGATGACTGTTTCCCAAATCTTCGAAAGCTTAATGCAACCGTATTTGTTAAGATTTGGTTGGTTTTTGAGAGCTGCTGCTGCTTCTAAGAAAAGTCTCTCTTTCTTGAATTTGCTGTGGTGGAGCATGGTGGTTTTCTTCCATGATACTCTGTGGGTGGTGTCCAAAACATGGTCAGCCAAGCCTGAATGGCCATAGTTGTGTTTAACGATGTATGACTTGTGTTCCTCTAGGCGGATGGATGCTGATCTGCCTGTCTGTCCAAAGTACGCAAGCTTACAGGAACAAGGTACTTTGTAAACTCCAGGCAGAGATAGAGGAGGGAGCTGATCTTTCGTAGAACGGATAAGGGTAGCCAGTTTGCGGCCGGGCTTATATGCTGTGTGTAGGTTATACTTTTTTAGTATCTTGGCTATTTTTTCCGAAGTGCCACGGATGTAGGGTATGGTGATGGCATTTTTAAATTCTTGTTGACGAGAGGGATGGGGAATGGGGGAGGAATTGATTATTTTTTTGATGCTGTGTTCGCTGTAGCCATTGGAGAGGAAAGTTCTGTGTATGTGGTTAAGCTCAGAGGTGAGGGCGGTTCCACTGGAACAAAGATTGTGGGCTCTTTTGGTAAGGGTTTTAATGATGCCATATTGTTGTGAGGGTTGGTGGTGGGAGAGTTTGTGAATGTAACTGCCTGTGTGTGTGGGTTTTCTGTATACAGTGAAGGCAAGTGTATCATTAGGCAGGCGTGTGACTAAGGTGTCTAGGAAGGGTAAACAATTGTTCTTTTCCTTTTTCATAGTAAACTGGATTCTTGGATGTAGGCTATTGAGATGACCAAGGAAGGAATCTAACGTGTCTGGGCCATGAGGCCAAATAGAGAACACATCATCTACATATCTTAGCCAGATAGAAGATTTGAGTGGGGCTGAGTCTATGGCTCTTTTTTCGAAATCTTCCATATAGAAATTGGCAAGGGGGGATGAGAGAGGGGAGCCCATGGCGGTTCCCTCTATCTGCTTGTAGATTTTGTTATTCCAAGCGAAATACCCAGAGTTGATGGCAAAGGAAAAGAGATCTAAGATGTCAGAGGGAAAAACATTTTCTAAGAGAGATAAAGTGTCAGTTAAGGGAATATTGGTAAACAAGGAGGAGATATCAAAGCTTACTATCAACTCTGGGTATTTCGCTTGGAATAAAAAAATCTACAAGCAGATAGAGGGAACCGCCATGGGCTCCCCCCTCTCACCCCCCCTTGCCAATTTCTATATGGAAGATTTCGAAAAACGAGCCATAGACTCAGCCCCACTCAAACCTTCTATCTGGCTAAGATATGTAGATGATGTGTTCTCTATTTGGCCTCATGGCCCAGACACGTTAGATTCCTTCCTTGGTCATCTCAATAGCCTACATCCAAGAATCCAGTTTACTATGGAAAAAGAAAAGAACAATTGTTTACCCTTCCTAGACACCTTAGTCACGCGCCTGCCTAATGATACACTTGCCTTCACTGTATACAGAAAACCCACACACACACAGGCAGTTACATTCACAAACTCTCCCACCACCACTCCTCACAACAATATGGCATCATTAAAACCCTTACCAAGAGAGCCCACAATCTTTGTTTCAGTGGAGCCGCCCTCACTACTGAGCTTAACCACATACACAGAACTTTCCTCTCCAATGGCTACAGCGAACACAGCATCAAAAAAATAATCAATTCCTCCCCCATTCCCCGTCCCTCTCGTTAACAAGAATTTAAAAATGCCATCACCATACCCTACATCCGTGGCACTTCGGAAAAAATAGCCAAGATACTAAAAAATGTATAACCTACACACAACATATAAGCCCGACCGCAAACTGGCTGCCCTTATCCGTTCTACGAAAGATCAGCTCCCTCCTCTCTCTCTGCCTGGAGTTTACAAAGTACCCTGTTCCTGTAAGCTTGCGTACTTTGTACAGACAGGCAGATCAGCATCCATCCGCCTAGAGGAACACAAGTCGTACATCGTTAAACACAACTATGGCCATTCAGGCTTGGCTAACCATGTTTTGGACACCACCCACAGCGTATCATGGAAGAAAACCACCATGCTCCACCACAGCAAATTCAAGAAAGAGAGACTTTTCTTAGAAGCAGCAGCAGCTCTCAAAAACCAACCAAATCTTAACAAATACGGTTGCATTAAGCTTCCGAAGATTTGGGAAACAGTCATCACCAGAGGTCCCACCTTACATTCCAGGCCACCTACAACTGCCCTTAGAGGGCGCTCCACCTAGATAGGACTTTATTGTCACCCACGTGGTTGGGCTTAGTATTGTAAGTTTTTGTGTGCATGTTACATTAATTGTCTTTGTAATCCCCGTAGATGTCCTAGTGACTAGGACGAAATATAGGAAGTATTAAATTCTATTTTAATTCTTTTTGAGTGTTGTAAAAAATCCATTAAACCTCCAACATAATGTCCTCACAGCACTTAAGCCTCTACACAAGAATGTCTACCAGTAATTGTCCAGACACTCCTGTTATTTGAAGTTATGGAACATTCCAGGTTTGTTAATAACATAAAAACCAGTGTACTGATAATAGGAAACAATATTTCATCGTAGCAGTTGAATACAGGTGGTATGGCAACACAACGTGAATTCAGTGACTTCGAGAGAGAGAGGCATCATCGGGGGCTGTCACATTGGTGGCATGTCCATACGTGCCATTGCCCCTCATAAGAGCATACAAAATCAATGGCTGGCAATGTGATCAACAAATGAAGACATTCTGACATCACTAGCGCAGTCATTTTCAGCACCCAGGGTGACTGCTGAAAATGACTGACAGGAACAGGAGGGTGTTAAAAAAAGGTGATATGCAAAAAAACAGCTACGATCAGAACAGACCATCTGTGATGAGTTCCAGAGCACAGTAACACCATGGTGAGCACTAATACTGTATGAAAAGAACTCCATTTACTGGGTTTCCACAGAAGAGCAGCGGAACACAAGCCAAACATTACAACAATGAACAAGGAGGCTCGTCTAGCCTGGTGCAAAGAGTGTGTGAACTGAACAATTGACCAATGGAAAAACGGTACTCTGGAACGATGAATCAAGGTTCACCTGTTTCCAGTCTGATGACAGGGTGTGGAGGCAGCCTGGTGAACATTTGTTGCCATAGTGTTGTACCCACAGTAAATTTGATGGAGGAGTAATGTGGGGTGCATTCAGCTGGTTTGGAGGAGTGGACCACTGGTCATTGTCCATGGTTCCATGAAGGCTGCTCAGTACCTTGATATTCTGGATAATCATGCGCTGCCTACACTGTGGAGTTTTTATGGAATGGACCCATGTTGCTATCAAGACAACAATGCCCCCATGCCACAGAGCTGTAGATGTTATGGAGTGGTATGAAGAGATGGGTGTTAAACGACTGGCTTGCACAGAGTCCTGACCTTAACCCCATTGAACACTTGCAGGATGAATTGAAATGGCAATTGAGGTTCAGAGCAGCACTCCACTATCTGTTGCTGAACTCAGTTCTGCTTGGATGGAGGAATGGAGACAAATTCCACCTGATGTCTGTTGCATATTGGTGGAAAGCCTCCCTCATGAGGTGATTATTATTATTATTCAGGCCTCCATGGAGTCTTTATGTCCTTCCTAAGAACATAGTCTGTCAAGACTCATCGAGGGGAGGTTCCCCCTAAGAAACACAAAGCCTATCATACCACTCCTTAAACTCATTGACCGTTCTCGCTCCCACCTCTCCATCAGGCAATGCATTCCACGGTTCATCCACCCTCCACACAAAGAAACCACTCCTTACCCTCTTGCTCACAGTTTCCTTTCGTAACTTCCAGGGATGGCCTCTTGTCATCTCTCCTTCCCACTGTTCAACCAAGCGAAAGAACTCCCCAGTATCAACCCTGTAACCACCTCTCAACAGTTTAAAAGTCTCAATCATATCACCTCTCCTTCTTCTATCCACCAAACTCTGCAGTCCACATTCCCTCAGCCGATCCTCATAACTATGCTTGTACAGTCCTGAAACCATGTTTGTCACCCGTCTTTGTATCCTTTCCACAGTTAATTTATCCCCTTCAAATCCTGGGGACAAAATCTGAGAACAATAGTCCAAGTGTGGTCTGATCAGAGACTTATACAACGAATGATAAGCCTCAAAGGGTTATCATTGATAACGGAATGATCAAAGCTAAAGGTGGACATGCCCAATATTAGGGTTTGCCTGCTGGTATCAATTGTAAATTGTTAAAGTGTCCAGACAATTATTGGTAGTTATGTGTGTATTGACCTGCACACAAGAGGTCACATGACTTTGTCACAGCAGTGCTATATGTGGACTAGTAGTTAAGGAGAAAAAAAGAATCCATTTACTGGCCTGGTTTGTCCAAGTGGTTAGTGTATCTACTTTCCAGCCAACAGGCTGCTAGTTTGAATCCAATCATTGGCATGGAAGCTTGTGATTATCTTTAGGTGGGAGATGAATTTCATTGCCTGATGTGAGACCTGCTCTGCTTATTGGAGACTTGAAGTGGCTTTAAGTTCCATGTTTGGTCTCTAGAGCATGGATTCTGGACATGCTCTAGAGGTGTGCAACACTAGCACCACCGCCTCAACACATTTCAATATAGATTATAGTACTGCTATTACTGTTGTGTATGTTTCAGAAATTTAATACTGGATATCATTTAGGAAGCATTTTTTTTATGGTACTGATATGTACAAGGGGGAAAATGATAGCAAAGACTCACCGAGTTTAGCATGAGGGATTTTGTATGATGTAGTGTCTATTCTATATGTTCATTACCAAGAGTGAATGGATTAAAATACAAAAGCGAGAGTGGAGAGAGAGTATCATAAATGTTCTAAGTGCAAGAAGATAGCAAAAGTATTCTGAAGAATGTGGAAGTAGTGAATGCTAATGTGCAAATTATGAACGAGGGCATGAAAGAAGTGGCTTAAAATAATGTGGATGATGAAGTGACAGCAAGGAGTGAAATAGCACATTTATGCGTCTTCCTTCCCAGAACAAAATGGGAGCTAGAGCAACTGGAGAAACGATTGTCATGTGGTTCATGACAATCGTGTGGTACATGACAAGAAAATATTGTATGGAGATGTGTGTGTGTGTGTGATAAGTATAATTAATGAGAAAATAACAAAAAGCATATTTCCCAGGTGCAAAGATCAAGGATGTTAGTGAAGCTGTTAGTTTGCAGAAGGGAGAATTAAAAGAGTTGATTGTTTTGGCAAAAAAATGATTTGAAAGGGGAGAAATATGCAGTGCGAGAGGATATGAAAGAGTTTTTGAAAGAAACAAAAATGAACAGTAAGATAAAGA
This sequence comes from Typopeltis vanoorti, assembly GCF_054136105.1. Classification (NCBI taxonomy): domain Eukaryota; kingdom Metazoa; phylum Arthropoda; class Arachnida; order Uropygi; family Thelyphonidae; genus Typopeltis; species Typopeltis vanoorti. The sequence continues at coordinate 73,394,900 of NC_143552.1, read as the reverse complement.
TGGTCAGTTTCTCACCATGATAGGACAGCTGAGAAGAAGGGCCATGATTGCTAATGAGAAGATTGTGCAGGAGGAATGGTCCTATCCTATTTCCTCAGCCATACATCTACTGGGGGTAGCTGTATGTTACCATACTAGGGAGATGATTATGAGCAAGGTGATTTCCCGTTGCCTTCCTTTTCATAGTATATTTTATGGTTGTAGCTGTGTGTGTTCAATGGACTGGTTTGCCTGTTTTGAGGGATGAAAAACCTGAGGCTGGCTAACTCACTTTTAATCGAAAGAGACCAGATAAAGGTTCTTCACATCTCTGATGGGAATCGAACCCAGGTCTTTCCGACCAAAGGGCTTCGTTTATACTGACTGCTAAGGAGGCTCATATTTGCTAACAACAAATGCAAATCAATCCCTTCTTCAAATGGGTAGATAGATAATCTGTGTTGACAGTTCATGTCGAGTTTTTTTACAGTATAATTCACAATGTGGACACTAATAATAAATAAACAATATATTTATTTACTTAGTTGCTAATATTTTACTCGTTCTTCAGAGCACAAACAGTTCATCACAATGTGCAAACAGCAATAATTGTTCAGTAGTGAGAACAGTTTAAGATTTTAATGGACAATCTAAAGTCTAAAGAACTAAAGTCCTAATTGGCACCATCTACTTTTGATTTTAGAGAGAACTAGCAAGTGTTATAATAAATTTAGTTTAATCCTTTATCCAAGTGTGAGCAAACAAAGTTTGTGCCTGAAAGTATCTTCAGGACTGGGGTAAGGTGGTACAACACCAGGACACTCCTTGCAAAGGTGGAGCAAGCTACCAACACTCCTAACTCGGTATCTCCCATAATGCAAAACACATCTCCTTGCAGATATGTCTAATGTTATGCATTAAGAGAAGGGCCACAACCCAGACTAGTTTCGACCTTTATTGAGGTCTCTTCAGTGTGTTTTGCATTATGGGAGATACTGAGTTAGGAGTGTTGGTAGCTTGCTCCACCTTTTGCAAGGAGTGCCCTGGTGTTGTACTACCTTACCCCAGTCCTGAAGATACTTTCAGGCACAAACTTTGTTTGCTCACACTTGGATTAAGGATTAAACTTTTAGCAAGTGTTAATTGATCTTGAAAATGACTGTCTCCCAGATTCTTGGTAAATTGATAATACAGCCATATTTGTTGCAGTTTGGGAAATGTTTTAAAGCTGCAGCTGATTCCAGAAAAAATTCTGATCCCCCACTTCAAAATCTTCACATGCTATCCAAGTCTTGATATTCTAACAGATATACTAGCACAGTTCAAGCAAATTCATATCACAGGTTGCTTGAGATAAACTCCAGCTTCCTTCTCCCCTACTGTGATGCTCATAACATATATAATAGTCAGCCAGTTCAAATCTGTCTGGAAAGACCAAAATTCAGAAACTTCTCAAATGATAGTCATGCTTTCTGGATCCTCGGTGAGGTTATTGGATGCACCTTCTGTCCTTCCAAGCTATTACCTCTCTCTCTCTCACAAACACACAGCATTGTTGTAACATTTTTCAAAGATAAGGCTAAACTTAGTATTCTTCTCTAACTCCTGCATATTACCAAGACAAATCGCCTCCCACTCTATAAAGAATACTTATTGCCTGCCTCCTGTTGGTCTTTTGCAAGGAAGGAGAATCTTGAACAGCCGTCATGCCAACAAGTTTTCTTGTCCTGAAGATATCCATCTTGTTTATTGTACAGATGCTGGCTCATTCAGAAAGAGAAAGAGAGAGAGAGAAGTCTGCTAATTCAACTAATGTTCCACTGTTTTCTCTTTTATTCTTTAAGAAAGAATGGAGAAGGTTATTAGTAGTCAAATCCTTCACTACTTGTTAATCAGAAAGTTTAGAGAAACTTGTATGGTTATCTTGACATTTCCAAGGCATTTGATAGGATTTACTCACCAAAAGTAGAAGCGGTTGGTATGATTTGCATCATAATTGGATGGTAGCTTCTAGGTGATTAATAATAATGTGAACTTAATCATGTAGTGCTGTCATAGTAGTCAGAAAACCTTGAAGATACACATCAAGAAATTGATGATAGGTTTTCTTCCTGACTAATACTGGAGTGTCTTCCACCTGAAATCCTATTTTTGCTGATGATAGTACATTTCATTCTTTCCCTTCAGTTGACATATCTTGCAGCAAATATAACTTCACCAGTTTCAGTGTTTCAACATACAGTTCTGCCTTCTTTTGCAAGAAAGATTTTGCTTTCCTTCTACCCAGAATGCCATTCATGATCATATTGTCCTTTTTTTTTTTTTTTTCATCTAAGCTTTTTCTAATATACAAATATCAGATCTGTGTAACCTTAGAATATTGTTCTTATGTTTCAGGTAGTTTACTAAAAACTTCACTGAAATAAATAAATAAATAATCTTAGTTGATGGCTCTTGAATCACATTAACTATTGAATTTCTCACTGGCTCATTACAACCTACTTTCTTATAAGGAGCGAGTATAAACTAAATACATGCAGTTTATAGAGAAACATAAGCAATTATCTTGGCATAATCTTTGAACCACTGTCTGAAATATTAATCACTTACTAAACCAAGTCAGTATTAACTTCTTCACATATTCATTTAAGATTGGTATCTTATTTATCCTACTTCTTTATCCCACAATCTGTGATCTTTTGATAAACTATAAAATCTGTCATTGTATTTACCAGTTTTATTTTTAATAATTTTCTTTCATCAAATTATGAGTGAATTGATTCCCTTGAATGTTTTGCTAGCCAGCTTCAGAATAAATTTTCATGGAGATTTGCCAATTTTCACTAATAGTGAAATGAGAAATCTTATGCTTTTAAAACTTTTTTTTTTTTAAAGCATAGGTGCAAATGATTAAATTGCAAAATAGCAATTCTGAAAAATGCTTTCACTATGGGAAATCTACTTCTGTTTTATGCATTTCCTCTATGGTCTCAACATTTACCCTTCATGTGTGAAGACCTGAGTTTCAATCCTCCGCAATATGAAGACCCTAGATTTAGAGGGAGAGTTAGCCAGCAACAATATTTTTATTCTTCAAACAAGATAAACTAGCCAGAGAACACACATTTAATAGATATAATCCACCAACTTTATAGTTTTATTTGTTTTTCTGTACCAGAAAAAATGGTATAAGAATTTTGCAAAAAAATTAATGATCAAACACAGCACTTGCATATGCATTGTTAGTGATGAACTTAAAAAAAAATATGTAAATGGTTTTAGCATACAGGTGGATACATTTTACTGCATAATTGTGTTTCAGAAGTTCCATTGTTTCTGAGTAATGGCTATCTGGATTTCTGAAACCATAAATCATATGTCTTTCTAACATCGAGTTGATATAACTCAACAAAAACTCATATATTCATTAAAAACTGAGTTTTTATTATTAATGTAGTGAGAGTATAGTGATACTTGGCTAACAATGATGTAGTTACAGTGATAGAATGTGAAGGGTTTAGTATTTTTAGGAAAAATAGAGAAAATAGGATGGAGAAGGGTAACAAAATAAACAGTTGGTTGTTGCTATAGGCCAGGGGGGGGGTTCCCACAGATGATCTGGAAGACATGCATTGTCAAATTAGTACAATGAGTGGGTGGACAGACTTATGTGTTCGTCGAACATATTGTTTATTTTATTTTTTACGGTATATATTAGAACACAGAAACTAAGTAAATAATTAATTTATTAACTTATTGCTGATATTTCGCTGGTGTTATAACCAGCATCTTCAGAGCACAAAAACACAGTTTGTTACAATATGTGAGACTATGACAACATGGTGTAATCAGCAGACTGGTTAAAATTATTTACTTAGTTTCTGTGTTCTAATATATACCTTAAAAAAATAAACAACATAGTACAATGAGTACAGGTCAAGGGGAACTTCAGTTATCTAGATATAGATTGGAAGGAAGAAATATCACATGGCAGAAAGGAAATTGAATTTATATCCCTGAGAAATAATTACTGGAGGCAGCATGTGATAGAAGGGACTTGGGGTATGAGAGTATTATTGGATATAGTTATAGGATCAGAAAATCTATCCATAACCAAGGTAGCCACACTGCTTCTGATTGGGAAGAGTGTCCATACAGTCTTGACTTGAGATGTTGTGAAGTATGAGGAATATTCTGCCAGGAAGGGATATATGTGGAACTACAAGGCAGGTGATTATGACAAGCTTAGCAGGAAACTTGAAGCTGTGCTATGGCATAAAAACCTACAAGAGATGTTAGTAGTGTATGGGAATACACTACTAACATCTCTTGTAGGAGATAGTTAAGGGGCATCTGGAAGAAGCAGTATCAGATTATATACCCAAGGTCATTGAGTTAATGAGGTAGGAGTTAGATGGATGAGTAATATCATTAAGCATGAGCTGCAGAAGAAGAAGAAAATGCTGTAGAGGGCATATGAAAAGAAAGGTGACCAGCATAGCAAGGAGGCAAAATCGAGTCAAGCAGGCTAAAGGAAATCCCAAAGAGTTCTTTATGTGGAAAATAAGAGGAAGAATGACTATGGAAGATTAACCTTAATGAGTAACCAAGATGATGAGTGGCCTGTGGAATGTTTCCTATGAGGATAGATTGAGGGTATGTGGATTGCAGAAGTTGGTTCATAGGAAAAAAAAAAAAAAGAGGAGATATGATAGAAACATTTAAGTAGCTTAAAGGGTTTTATAGGATTGATGCAGGGGAAATGATTCAGCACTTGGATAGAGGGACCAGAACAAGGGTTCAACCTGGAAGTTGAATAAAGGTGTGGTTATAAGTGGTGTGAAGATTAGATTTTTTGTTTGGAGAGTTGTGAATGGAATGGGTTGCCATATTCAGTTGTGAGTTCTTTGTCTGTTAATGGGTTCAAGAAGTCTGATAGATTTGGTCTCCCATGATGATTCATCACAGGAAACCAAATCTATCGGACTAGTCGCCGACTAGAGGAGCATTTTCTAAGCCTTTTTTCGACCAGTTCCCGAGTTAGTTGATCTCTAGCATGGGCAAGCGGGTCTTTTTCTCCCATAAACTCAAGAAAATCGGCTGTTGAACCCAAACTATTTTCAGACATTAAAAATATTGTGTTAGGATCCACAAGATGGTGGCACTTGTTAGCCGCCTTCTTCCCTGCATACCGATTAATTAGTGACAGCCTTGGGTCAGCTGTCTCTGATTGGCTACCAGTGGAGATTGAACTGCCCAATCAGTCTCCAAAAGTTAGATAGGGCTAAATCAGCTAACACCTTTTTGTTCCTATACAGGAACAAAAAGGTGTTAGCTGATTTTTTTATTTATTTATTTATTTTTAATTCAGCATATTTTCAGGTATTGTTTTATAATAGATCTTTTGATTTCAAAAGATCACTTTTAATCATTCTGTGTATTATTTATTTTATTTTATTTGTTTTCTTAAAGAATGTTTTTTTAAATGGTTGAAGGATATCAGGAATGGGTCCAGTGCTAAGAAAGCTCAAAGAAGGAGAAGCCAGATGTGGAGGTCATCCAGTAGGTATGTTGGAAGAACTTTATTTGAATTTAATTTCCATAAGTATAAGTTTGCATAGATAATTTAGTTCATGGAAATATAACTTTATTACAACAGGATTGGCAAGAATACCATATCTTGCAGCTTTAAACCTACTTATAACTTCATCAAAATAGTTTGTTTATATATCAGTTTTATCTTTTATATGTCAGTTTTGCTTATTAGCAGTCATCAGATAACTCCTTTACCTGAGCAATGATGTATCAAATGAAAAAAAAAAAAAATAGCTCAGAACAGATTCAAAGAGATAAAGCTACAAAAAAAAAAAAAGAAGAAAGAACGAAAGAAAGAAACTAATATATACATATAGAACATTGCAAATCTTTTGATTTTTTTTTAAAAAAAAAAAAGTTCTTTTGAATTTTGCTGTATCTCGATAAATGCATATATGATATCCAGTAAAATGCATTGATTCAATTATTTATTATTACACTTCAAAATACACAGTAATGAAGAGTAATATACTGCAAAACTGGCTAAGCTTTATTGAACATATGAGGGTGGTCTGAAAAGTTCTCAGCCTTGACCATAGATGGCAACACTATCGGCAAGATTTTTTTGTCTAAGTTGATACATCTGTCATAAATATCCATGTGAAATTGCAAGTCATTCTATCAAGTAGTTTGTTTTATACAGCTGTCTGAAGCAAAAGTATTGTCTGCATCCCTTGAAATGAATAAAATTGAGTATCGTGTAGTTATAAAATTCTTTATAAAAGAAGGTTTAACGCTAAAAAAAATTAATTTGAAGTTCATAAAAGTTTATGGGCACTCTTCTCCTTAGTTTTTGACAATTAAGAAATGGGCTGTTCAGAGTTTAAATGTGGCCATACCAGCCTTGAAGATGACCCATGTGAAGGACTTCCAAAAAGTGTAATGACACCAGAAATCATTGATCAAGTGCACGATATGGTATTGGATGACGGGTGAGTCAAAGTGCGTGAAATTTCTGAGGCTATAGGCATTTCAAAAGAATGTGTAGGATATATTCTGCATGAAGAATTGCAAATGAAAAAGCTTTGTCCAAGATGGGTGCCACGCTTGCTCACATCAGATCAAAAATGCACTCATACGAAAATCTCTGAACAGCACTTGGAGCATTTTAACAAGAATAAAACTGATTTTTTTGTTGATTTATTACTGTGGAGATGAGACTTATATTCACCATTACACACCAGAATCCAAACAGCAGTCAAAACAGTGGACAGAAACTGGTTGTTCAGCACCAAAGAAGGCAAAGATTTATCTTTTATCTATCAGTTTTGTTTTTTATATGTCAGTTTTGCTTATTAGCAGTCATCAGATAACTCCTTTACCTGAGCAATGATTTATCAAATTAAAAAATATAGCTCAGAACATATTCAAAGGGATAAAGCTACAATTCTGCACTATGAATTATTGGAACATCCACCCTATTCTCCAGATTTGGCTACCTCTTGACTTCTGTCTCTTCCCAAAACTAATACTCTTCCTCGCTGCTCAGTGGTTTTCTTCGAATCAAAAGGGGATTGTAGCTGTAGAGGAGTATTTTGCAGATCTTATTGAGAACCACTACAGGGATGGGAAAATGGCACTGGAGCATCGGCAGAATAAATGTATTAGTCTTAAAGGAGATTATGTTGAAAAATAAAAATAAATTTGTTTTTTCATTGTTAGGCCGAGAACTTTTCAGACTACCCTCGTACTTATGAGATCATGTCAAAAATTCTTTCACTTGATTATACTATAAATTAAAGATGCCAAGAAATTTTACAAAATTCTTACGGTGGCTGCACTGCACTGCATAGTTCAGAGGGACGAATTCCAGACGATTTTGAATAGAGCCCTTATAGTACCCATATATAATAAAGGAAATAAAACTGCATGTGAGAATTACAGAGGTATTTCCCTACTGAGTGTTCCTGGCAAGATCTATGCAAGTATACTTGAGAAGCAGTCGAGAAGGATTGTGGAAGAGAAGCTTGGTGAAGAACAAGCTCAATTCAGACCAAATAGAGGCTGGCAGGATCAGATTTTCACTTTACAACGAATAGTTGAGAGATCAAGGGAATATAACAAAGATCTGTATTTTAGTTTTGTCGATCTGGAAAAGGCATATGACAAGGTGCCAAGAGATCAGCTATTCAATATGCTACAGTTGTGTGGTGTCAATGGGGCATTATATAGCAATACTTAGTCTTTATTTGAGTTGTACATCTGCAGTTAAATTGAAGGAAGTACCGGAAGATGGTTTAATGTTAAATCTAGTGTCAGACAAGGATATACATTATCCCCTCTGTTATTCATTATCTATATGAATTACATTATGAAGGAAAGTGTAATTAAACCTGATATATTTCTAAGAAACTTTGTACTGTATCAATCCACCTATATCTTGGTCTTCCTCTGGATTGTTTTGCTGCGAATCTGGCAAAGAACACTTGTTTTGCTAATCTTTCCTCACCCATTTTGTTTAAGTGACCATATCACCTGAGATTTGCTCTGCTAACACATTCCTGGATGCTGATAATGTCAAGTTCTTTCCTAATATCCTCATTTTTAATATGATATTGCCATGGATGCCATCTGTTCATGTCTGTAATCTTTCTCAGGACTCTCATATCTGCAGTCTCTAGTCTTTGGTCAAGTGTTTTTATTTCTGACCCAGCTCTCAGATCGATAAGTTAAAACTGGTTTGATCACGGTCTTGTATACAGCTAATTTAGTGTTCCGAGTAATTTCTCTCTTATTCTATATGAATTTATTCAATTGACTTCCCACCATACCAGCTTTGCTGATTCTGTTGTCTATTTCTATATATTTAATTTACCATCTTCACTAAAAATCGTGCCTAAGTAGCTGAAATGTTTTACTTGATCCACAGGTTCTCCATTTACAACACAGTTGACATTTTCAATGATTCTGCCTATTTTCATTGTCATTGTCTTTTTAGATATTGTTACACCTGATATCTTGAGAATAAAATGTTCTCAGTTATCATGGTGTAACATGAAAAATAAATAAAAACCCCTGCATAAAAGGAATAATTTAATTAATATAATATTCTTGCATCCAGTGTAAATTGAGTATATTGTAAAGGTCTATTGTTTAGTTAAGATAACAAAAGAAAAGAATGTATTAAGATGTATTATGACTAAACAAGGAATTTGTATTAAATAAGTAGCTAACTAAGAATTAATATAGTAATGCGATTAAGAATGAAATAGTTAAGTACATAAGTGGAAAAGAATGAGTCATGGAATACGCTATGAGAGAGGCTACAGATTAAGCATTAAGTAGAATTCTGAGAAAGGTATTTGAAAGGGGTTAAGATAGAGGCTAACAAGAGAAATAACGGAATATCGCTTAGGGCCTGTACCCGGATAGAAACTTCGTTGCGAGTTGCCGATCAAAATGACATATGGCGGCAAAATGCTACCCAATTGGTAGACAGACGTAAAACAAGTAGGAGACGGGAAATAGAAGTAAGAAAGGGCGCCGTTAGGGGAGCCGCTATAAAAGGGTTGGTATTCCCCCCCCCCCCTTCGAGGCTTTTTCGAGGAGAGAGTAGGCTCCTTTGGTTTTTTGGAGAAGACGTTTAGATAGTCAAGGAGGCTTGAGGCCTTATTGCCTTTTGCGAGAGAAGAAATGTTTGGATAGTCGCAGTGGTTTTAGTTCGGTTTTCTAGTGGATTTCATGGTTTTCCTGAGTGGAGAGATATGGCTTGTATCCTCATGCCACAACAAGGAATCGAAGGTGAGCGGGAAAGCTATTCCCGTATTCCTATGTAGAAAGCGAAATATGCCATAGAGTCATAGGAAGCTGTGAAGATATCGATGTCCTCGTTTCGGATAGTACAGCCGACCGCGCAGATGTTTATATAGCCCCGAATTGCAAGAAGTTATGCAAGCAAGTTCATTCAGTAGAAGGTAAAGGCCCGTAAGTGAAGCTAAAGAAAGGTATTGTGAATTTTGTCTTATGTTAACTAGAAGTTGTGATAGGTACAATTGTCATAATACGGAACTGTTAAGGTGATTAGGGAGAAATTATAATAGGACTTTTGAATTTAATAGAGAGTGTTAAAAGTAAGCTAACTAGTGTTGATAATTTGTGAATAATTAATTGTCCTAAGAATCTTGAGTGCCTACTATATTGTCAAAGGAAAGTTAATGACATAGTTGTGTGTTAATGAAGTAAATGGTTTTGTTAATATTGAGTTTGATTAGTGTGAATTGAGTAATTAAGTAGTCTGAGGAATTTGAATGCCTAGTGTGATGTGTAAAAAATCGGAATTGTCATAAGTATGTGCTAGAGTAGTTAATGATTTTGTTAGTGTACTTGAAGTTGAATAATCTAATAGTGTGTGGTAATCTAATTTGTCCATGTTAAGTGAATTTATGTTTTGTATGAAATTTTGTGGCGGCATGATCGTAGTAACTTTTGTCGAATCATAGCCCAACTACTTGTGTTAAGCAAATTTTAGTGTGTAAGTAATTTAGTTCAGTGATTGATATGTATCATGCTTAGAGAAATAATAAACATTATGTGTAATGATAAAATAGTTGTCTGATTTTGCTAATCCAATGCACCACTTAGAAACATTCGAGCCTAATCACGCAGGGAATTAATGTTCAGAAACGGGAAGTTTAAGGAATTAATGTCGAGTAACAAGAAATAGTGTCGCGACTGCAATAGTTACACTTCCAGATATTTGAGCTCCTTTTCTCTGTTTATGTATAAAATATCTTAAACTAAATATCCCAAAGGGCGCAGTTAAAATACAAATACTAGGGATACTACGGGGGATAATAACTCAGATATTAGTAGAAATTTTGGTGATGTCTTGAAAGTAGAAGTTAGAAGAATATAGACGAAGGCAATTTGTAAGACAAACAAAATCGTAAGATAGGGACATAACAATATGGTATGAAAATTGCTGATTTTCATACCATATCTATTACAATAGTTATTCAATTTAGTCAGAGACTCTTGCAGACTTCTAACGGATTTATTTAGAAGTATAACATTGTCTGCATAAAGCAAAGCGCTGACATTAACATCTCCAATTTTGATATCATGTTTAATACCACATTTCCTTCATAATGTGATCCATATAGATAATGAATATAAGTGGGGATAATGTACATCCTTGTCTCACACCAGATTTAACATTAATCCATCTTCCTGTACTTCCTTCAATTCTAACTGCTGACTTATAACTCAAATAAAGACTAAGTATTGCTTGATATAATGCCCCATCGACACTATATAACTGTAGCGTATTTGAATAGCTTCTCTCTTGGCACCTTGTCATATGCCTTTTCCAGATCGACAAAACCTAAATACAGATCTTTGTTATATTCCCGTGATTTCTCCACTATTTGTCGTAAAGTGAAGATCTGATCCTGACAGCCTCTATTTGACCTGAATCTAGCTTGTGCTTCACCAAGTTTTTTTTCCACAATTCTCAACTGTTTCTCAAGTATACTTGCATATATCTTACTAGGAACTCAGTAGGGACATATACTTCTGTAATTCTCACATTCAGTTTCATTTCCTTTTTTATATATGGGTACTATGAGAGCTCTACTCCAATCGTCGGGAATTCGTCCCTCTGTCTAGGCATTCTGAACTATGCAGTGCAGCCACTGTAAGACTTTTATACCAACTTACTTCAGCATTTCTGGTCGAATATCATCTACTCCTGCTGCCTTTCCACATTTCAAGCATTTGATGGCTTTTTACCACTGTGTTGTCATCACTGCTTGTTTCATTTAGCAGTTTTTCAACGTAATTACTCCATACTTCAAGGATATCATTTTTTCCCCATTTTCATATCTATTTTATCATTTCTAACTCCTTTTACAGCACTCTTTCCTCCATTCCTAAGCTTCTTCAACAACCTCTAGAATATTTTGTCACCTTCTTGATATTTATTTTCCATATTTTTGCCAAAGTCCTTCCATGACTTTTTTTAGCTAGTTTTACAGTCTTTAGCTTTCTTACATTTGTCTTTGTATTCTCTAAGAGCACAAGCTGGCTTATTTGCCAGGAACTTTTGATATGCTTTCTTCTTTTTCTTCACTGCCTCTTTAACTTCCTGTGTCCACCATGGAGTTCTAAATTTTCTATCCTTGCAGACAACTTCACCACATGCCTCTCTCGCTGAATCAATCAGGGTTTTCTTCAAGGCTTGCCACTGAATCTCCAAAGTTTGGTTCCTGTTCTCAAACTCTTTCATTTTTCTTCAATAATCTTTGTGTATTTTAATCTACCTTTCACATCTGAAAGCTTCTCAACCTTTAGCCGCTTTAAAACTTTCTTACATGTTATTCTTTTCAATATGAAATTCAATTTTATTCTGCTCAAGACTAAATAGTGATCACTTCCAATTTCAAATCCTCTGTACACTCTGGTGTCCTGCAGCGAGAAAACATCACTATCAACAATAACATAGTCAATGAGACTTTTCTTATTCCTAGCCTCCTCTCTCCATGTGAATTTGTGCACATTTTTATGTTGGAACATGGTGTTAGTAATACCCACTCCATGTCCTCAGCAGAAATCCAACAGATATTTGCCATTATTATTAGCTTTGCTCTTTTCTCCAAATTTTCCCAAAATAGTTTTGTATGTCTCACAATCATTTCCTACTCTGCTATTTAGATCCCAAACAAGGACCAACTTTTCCTTTTTCATTGTGTCAGTTGCTTTTTCTAAAGCCTCAGAAAATTCCTCCACTTCTTCTACTTTAGTAGAACCTTCTCTGGGATCATAGGCACAAATAAGTCTCATTGTCCAGTTCCCCATTCTGATATTTGTCCAAATCACTCTACTTGGCACTGCCTGCCATTCAAGAAGATGATCCTCATATTTTGTGTTGAATACTATGGCTACTCCTCCTTTTCCTTGATTGTCATTGCCTGAATATAACATTTTGTATTTATTGCTCAGAAAGATCTCACCAGTTTTGGTCTTTTTTGTATCAGTCACCCCTATCATGTCGATCTGGTACTTATCTAATTCCTCAGCTAGCTCCATTTCTTTGCCATTCATGCTTCTTACATTGATAGTACCGATCTTTAACTCTGGTGATGTTGAGTTGGAGTTTGTTTTCAGATTTGTTCCAGTAGCTGACTTTTCGCTGTTCGCCCTGGTTTCCTGGCGAAAACAACGGGTGCCTTGTTTAACCAGGCGACGCCCCAGCCGGCATGAAATTTTGTCATGTTGTACCATCATTTTTTATTTTGGTTTAACCAATAAGAATACAATTTGGTCAGCTAAATCCCAAATTTCCAGCTCATCCTCGTTGGTTCAGTATCCAAGTAGATGCCCAACAGGGTGCACTACGAGAAGGTGAGGATTGGGCATTAGGTCAGAAGCCCTGGTCGGTTCTCTGCATTTCTTTAAAGGCTATGTGGAGGTCTCCTCTCAGTTATGCAGCTTTGACCCTTAAGCAACCCCATGATAAAAACCAATAATACGTGTGTAGAGGCTTAAGGGCTGTGAGGACATCATGTTGGATGCTTAATAGATTTTTTACAACACTCAAAAAGAATTAAAATAGAATTTAATACTTCCTATATTTCGTCCTAGTCACTAGGACATCTACGGGGATTACAAAAACAATTAATGTAACATATACACAAATAACAAACAATACTAAGCCCAACCACATGGGTGACACTAAAGTCCTATCTAGGTAGAGCGCCCTCTAAGGGCAGTAGTAGGTGGCCTGGAATGTATACACAAATAACAAACAATACTAAGCCCAACCACATGGGTGACACTAAAGTCCTATCTAGGTAGAGCGCCCTCTAAGGGCAATAGTAGGTGGCCTGGAATGTAAGGTGGGAACTCTGGTGATGAGTGTTTCCCAAATCTTCAGAAGCTTAATGCAACTGTATTTATTGAGATTTGGTTGGTTTTTGAGAGCTGCTGCTGCTTCTAAAAAAAGTTTCTCTTTCTTGAATTTGCTGTGGTGGAGCAAGGTGGTTTTCTTCCATGATACCCTGTGGGTGGTGTCCAAAACATGGTCACCCAAGCCTGAATGGCCATAGTTGTGTTTGAAGATGTAAGACTTGTGTTCCTCTAGACGGATGGATGCTGATCTGCCTGTCTGTCCAAAGTACGCCAGCTTACAGGAACAGGGTACTTTGTAAGAGCTGATCTTTCGTAGAACGGATAAGGGTAGCAAGTTTGCAGTGGGGCTTATATGCTGTGTGTAGGTTGTACTGTTTTAGTATCTTGGCTATTTTTTTGAAAAAATACCAAGATTCTTTTCAGCTTCTTCCTAGGTATATACCAAATTCCTTTTTCTTGTGGATTATCTTAGTATGTGTAATCTAGAATATCTGCTTTTATTTGTCTTGAACATAAGTTTTATATTAAGTATCATGAGCCTGAACACTGGACTTGCTGAGCATGCTGTCTCCACTGGAACAAGACATTCTTTCATAAAAGTAGATTCTTTATAGAACAACTTTATAAAGAAACATACGAAACATTACTCCATTATCCTAGTTTAAATAGATCCAATGGCCATTGTCTCTCCTCCTTCGTGGGAGATAATACTTTTTAAATCTGCTATTCTTTTCAAACTGTATTTATATATGTATACATATTTATTATTTTATATTTATATAAATATATTTTTTTTTATTTTGTTTTTTTTTTAGTTAGGAAAATATTGACCATTTTTAGTTGTCTTCCATTAGCTACTAAAGTGGTACTTTTTACAATTTCCTGTTACTATACTTAAGATACCTATGAAACAGAAAAATTCTATGAACAAATAAGTTTTAATGTGAGTTTTTTTCTGTTTTATTGTTTTTCATTTGCCTACTCATTGCATTCCAATATTGAAACAATACAAAATATATAAACGAATAGCTTTTGTACCTAGCAGTGAAAATATTAAGAAAGAGTATTCTAAATACTCATTGGTTAATGATCGCTGACCAGATGAGTAATCGATGACCGCAAAAAAAAAAAAAAAAATGGAGTATGTAATTTATATTGTTCTTTGTAATTAAAACTTTTGCATACATGTACATTTACATTCGCATTTATTTTTTAATTAGGTTTTCCTGATTTGGCTACTTGGCCACCAGAGCTGAGTTTATCAGTACTTTCGCACTTAAATGCCACAGATCTATGTTTAGCATCTTGTGTGTGGAGGGAATTGGCACAGGATGTAATTTTATGGCAAAGGTAATTGAGCACTTCAAAATTAGGTATTATCTTATAAGTGTATCTAATTATTGTGATTGCCTCTAATCTAAAATCTCCTGTTACATATTAGCAGTGGGACAAATCACTTTTGGGCTCACTCAGATATCAATAGGCAGAAGCAATTTGCATCCGTTGATATTAATTGTTTAACATGAATGGATGCAGTTGACTCACACAAACAGTATAACAGTACTGGCCCACATTTTGCATTTCCCTATACCATTTGCACATCTGGTTTATTCAGTTGTGTAAATCATTTAGGCAGAATTGGCTAGTATGTGAGTTAAAATACTCTTTTTTCCAACACAAACTCCAATCTAACTCTACATCTGTACATATTTTGTGATTTTAATATGTTAGGTACAAATGAAGAGTACCATAGCAAGAGCAATTAGTGCCTATGGATAGGGGGGATGTTTCCCCCACTTCCATAATGAACAGAATTAGGATAATGGAAAGTACAGAAGTATATAGTAACATATTTTTAGATAAATCTGTACAGTATACTATCATCATCAAATTCCTGATATGTACCCTCAAGGGGTTCACAGGATAGTACTACATGAAAAACTTACATCATTACTAACTTCCTGTCTACAATTTTCCTCCAAATCAATCTGTTACCTGTCAAGACTCCAACATTGTCAGATCTTATATTTCTATCTTCTAAGGCACCTTTTACTGTATCAATCCACCTATATCTTGGTCTTCCTCTGGGTCTTTTTCCTGCCAACCTGGCAGAGAACACTTGTTTTGCTAATCTTTCTTCTCCCATTCTGTTTAAGTGACCTTACCACCTGAGATTAGCTCTGCTAATGCATTCCTGGATGCTGACAGTGTCAAGTTCTTTCCTAATATCCTCGTTTTTAATATGATATTGCCATTGATGCCATCTGTGCATGCCCCTAATCTTTCTCAGGACTCTCATATCTGCGGTCTCTAGTCTTTGGTCAAGTGTTTTACTTCTGACCCAGCTCCCAGATCCATAAGTTAAAATTGGCTTGAATACTGTCTTGTATACAGCTAATTTAGTGTTTTGGTTAATTTCTCCCTCTTATTCCATATAAATTTATTTAGTTGACTTCCTACCATACCATCTTTGTTGATTCTGTTGTCTATTTCCATATTTAATTTACCATCTTCACTAAAAATCGTCCCTAAGTAGCTGAAATGTTTTACTTGTTCTATAGGTTCTCCATTCACATGCAGTTGATATTTTCAGTGCTTCTGCCTATTTTTAATATGTATACTATCATATGTAATGAAATTTTTAATATGATAATGTATGTTGTTAATCCATTTCTGTTTACTATCTGGATAGCTATTCTACTCTGTTAACATTTTTGCACATAAGTGCAGATGCCACTACCCCTACCCTTGTTACAACACTGGAAAATGAAATAAACACACATTTTGTAAAATTCTAATAATTTCTTTTCACCACTTTACTTAATGATAGTGATATCATTAATGAATTTTCAGCTGAACAAGAATTACTACACATACAAAGATAGCAGGGATTTCAGACATGCTTCCACAAAACAGACATGCTTCCAGATAAACACACAATAATTGACAGAACACACTGACCTCATAGCGTTAGGTGCTTCAACCATAAATCTAGATATCATTAATGCTGTTGTTAATAGCGGTGCATGCATTTTCAAAAATTACACATTTTAGTTTGCTCACTTTCCTGTACGTATAATTTTATGAATTTGAAATATCTAGTATGTTTTCATGATTTTTTCATGCTCTTAAGAACATATGATTTATAACAAGTGTACATACAACAATGTGCAAATATTGTGACTTAATCTAGCACATGGAACATTTGATTACACATTTGGATGGCTCTGTTAAATTATTCAGTTACATATATATTAATCCTATTTATGTAGTTTTATTCAAGTTCAGTAATCATTTTCATAAAACTTTCTTTCATGATCTGGCATTTTTATATGATAATAGCTATAGGTCGTGGTTCTTGGGGAACACTTCATGAGGAAGGCTGTTCTGGCAAATAGATGTGGGAAGAAGGAAAGAGGAATAGAAATAGGTTCTGTGGATTTGCAGTTGGGCTGTGACTAGATGTTGTGCTGCTCATGTTATTATAGACCTAAAAGAAAATTTCAGATTAAGACACATTATCAAAGTCTTGTACAATGGAATCATGTCGGTGTTCTCTACATCATTCTCATAATCTGCTGTGTTGTCCTCACAATTTTAGCAAAATATTCATGAAGTTTCAAGTCCCTATCTATCACAAACCCCAACTTCTTCATCTCATCCACCTACTCCAAAATATCTCTGCTAATTTTATACTCTGCATCCCGTCTTTACTTCCCAAATTTTAAAACCTTACATTTTGCTACATTAAACTGATTCCCCCCCCCCCCCACACACACACACATACTCACTCCAAAGCTACAACATCTGCTCTACTTCTCATAACTTTCCCTCAGCTTTGCATCATCTACAAACAACTGTATATCACCATTTAAGCCCTTTCTAATGTTATTTACATACAAATTAAACAACAATGGCCCCAAAACATACCCTGGGGCATGCCACTAGTGGCATATTGATGGCCAGTTGATACCTATCAGAGAGCCAATTTCCACTCCAATGCACTAATCTGCTATTCAACCTAGTCTGTTCCAATTTAACTACTAGTTTGTCATGTGACAATCTATTGAAAGCCTTTGCAAAATCTAAATATACTATTGTATATGCATCCCCTTGTCCAACATATTCATTACCTTGTTACAGTAAGCAGATTGCTAAAACACAATCTTCCTTTAGTAAACCTATGCTGTCCATTATAGAGAATTCTACTGCTGTCCACCCAGTTCTGAATCCTTGTCCTCACTAGCTTTGCCAACACCTTGACCACAACTCCAGACAAGTGGATTGGTCTATAATTCTTATCACCCCATTTATGTAGTAGAACAATTTTTCTATCTTTCCACTTTTTTGGGACCTGGGCTAATCTAAGATTCATGTGAAAAAGGTACATTAAAGCTATTGTTAACACCCTGGAACCTTCCCTCAGTATATGCAGTGATATACTATCAAGTCTCGTAACTTTGTTGACATTACGTTTACTCAATTTCTCACATACCTCCTGCTCTCTCACCATCAGTGGTTCCTCCCCCATTCCTACTGCTCTCAAGTTCTGCATTTTGTTGTAATCACAAGGATAAAATACTTTAATGACTTGCTCATTTAACGCCTCTACTATATCCTTCTGAGTGTTTATCATTCTCCCATTATCACTGACCATCATCCTCCCATAATCATTCTTCTTTCTGCTGACTACATATCGAAAAAAACTCCATAGGATTTCTTTTAGCCTCATTTGTTAATACTGCATACTGCATTTTTGCTATCCTTACCAAGCAAGTCACCTTCCTTGCTTGCTCTTTTTGTTCCTCGTGTAACTGATTATCTCCCCTCATCTTGTGCCACCTCTACAATACCTTTTTCTTACAGATTACATGCTCCCCCCCCCCTCTTAAGTCATTCATTTTACACCTACTTTATTTAATCTCCTGACCTTTGGAATACACTGTCATTGCCTCTGCGAAGATAATTCCTGCGTAGAAATCAAGCAGCATTGATTTCATTCCCATGATATCGCTGCAAGCTGCCTCCTGAGTTTGCCATAATCATCTGCCTTATAATTCCACATATAACTCTTTCCCACAAAAGCCCTTATGTAGGCCACCACCCAGGTGATCATTTCATGGTTCACTTCCATCAAATGAAGGAAGATGTGACACTTCATTTACATCTTCTGATGAGATAATCAAATCCAAGACCCTTGATCCATGTGTGGCCTCTTATTGATTGTAAACTGTATGTAACTTGATATGTTTTTGAGTGTTTTCTTAGTTGTTGCTTCATGTGGTATCAGTCCTGTCCATCAATGTTTCAGAGCTAGTTGGAACGGGTTTTCTTTTATTGAAAATTTGTTGATTTTGAATGTTTTTGCTCTCAACATTTATTCACATAAAGTGGCACAGAAGAAATTTTGACATTTCATAATAGTGATGATTCAAGATAAATGATCATGTATCATTAATAAATAAAAATAAATGCTGTGTCACTGATAATTTTTTTTTCCTTTTCTTATAGACTGGTAAAGAAACTAATATGTAAATAATTAACATGTGCTTCAACATTGTTAGCTACACAGAGTAAAAATTTAGCCATAGCATTAGAAAAACTAACAAGTTGACTAGATCCACAATCAAACATATGGTGGCTTAGGTTGACACCTAACTAGACAGACATATTTGCCTGACTAGTGAGCCAGCCAGGAATGGCTTCTGTTACTACTAGGATGCCAGTTTATCTCAGCCTTAATTTTGAAACGAAGTAAAATTTTTGACAAAAGCGCACATACAATTGTTATTGAAAATTATAACCCGTTAGCGAGGGCTTTAAATAAGATATAAGATGAATAAAAAAAAAAATTATGAAGTCGTCAACATAAAGAGCATTTTATATATATAGTCAGAGGAATGTATGCTGTCATGGAGTTTAAGTTAATTTGGCGTCAAAAATATCACTTAAGACAGAGCTGTAGAAAACATTCCCCCTCTTGCCAATATGGCCAAGAAAGTGTGAATTCGGTTCATTTGGAAGGTTTGGTGAGAGAGAGGAAGCCCTTAATAAAAGATGTGCCCTGAGACTAATGTTGATAAAGGTACTTTTTTTCAAAATAAACCAAACTGGGTGTTTGCATTTCAGGATTGCATCTCTGATGTTTTCAGATGAAACAAGTCAAACAGCATCAGTAGATTTTTTTTACAGAAGCCACATCAGATATTGAAAATATGCACATTACTCTCCAGATTCCATATATAATGGAAAATACTGCAATAAAGTATTCCACTGAACAAGTAAATAGCTACAGAATCTTCATTTGGACTTTTTTTTTGGAAGAGGGTTTAGTCACCCACAAGGATGGCATCTTTTCCATAAACAGGTCTGTCCCCCACTTCTATTGTTTTCAGTAATAGTAAAATGTCATAAAACAGGTCCTCAGTAAGTTTTAGATGTGAATGTTTACCGCAGAAACATTAATCTCTTTGTTTCTGCAAACAGAAACAGCTAGGTTAATGATTAGCCAAGTAATTAGAATACTTACTCTCCAATAGGTCATAGATTCAAATTCTGCCATGGGTATGTATGTTTGTGAATGTCTTTGGAGATGAACTTCATCATCCAATGAGACCACTGCCCAGCTTATTGAAACTTGAAGTGGCTTGAAAATGTTTCATGTTTGGTCTCTAGAGCAGAGTTCCCAGATTATGTAAAATAAAGATAAAATACTTTTGGCATACCCACAGTACTATTGCACTATAGATCCACTTCTACTCAAAATGAATGAAATTCCTTGCTGGAATTAAGAACTTTTATCCTTCTTTCCATTTGCTCTTCAACCACTATGCAGGAATTGTCTCACCAACAAGTGTGCAAAGCCATTAAAAGAAAAACATTTAGCTTTGCTCAAGTTAAAATCTGTCTCTGGCTTTGCACTCAGCTTACAACTGCAGCTCATAGTACAAATTATCAGCAAATCCAAAACAAACTTTGTAAGGGTCAAATACATAAAACTTGCATTGTGCTCAAATGGCTCTTAAGCCTTCTGATCCCTCCAAGATTTATTGGGCTCACAACTTCTTCCCTTCCATATATCTGTTCTTTTCACATTCATATATTGCCATTGTAACATCATCCAAAGATAAAGCTTCTCTGCATCAGTCTTCAACTCTTGTACATGTGACCAAACTATCTCCCTCTATACTAAAAAGGCATTAGGTGTTCTATACTAGCATATCTCAAGGCTGTTTTGATCTTATGACAAAGATACCAGAAAAATCCTTAATAGCTTGGATACATCACCTCTTGTCCTGGATGGTATGCCCACTTCCCCAAATAATGCTCAGAATTTTCAGTCCAGAGTTAACAGCTATTTTATAGCCTTTACAAGCCATCATAATCAATTGGCATATCCAACACTATCGCTACATGTTAGAGTACTTCTTATCATAGCAGTACTTTGATGTCTTTGCAGTATGCTCTCTAAACTTAAATCTACTGTCAACCATCACTCCCATATCTCGAATCTCATCCACTTCCTGTAGTACAATGCCATCAATATAGTACATACACAGTCTTATAATTCTGCACTCCAAAATGCAGCACCTTGCACTTATGAATATTAAAACTACAACCACACTCCTTTTGTCCAAGTCAAACGTCTTCAAATTTTCCTGAAGGGAATAACATCAGCAAACAACTGAAGATCCCCAGTCAATCCACATGATATATCATTTACAAACAAGTTAAACAGCATGGGTCTAAGCACAGAAAGAACCTTGCGAAACACACGCCACTGGTTACCCTCCTTTTTTGAAACTGCTCCATCATGGGCAACATCATGATTCTCCCTTATTATTTTACCCAATTTTAAATCATAGACAAACAACTGAATATTTGCCTTCAGATTACTTCCTATATCATTTATGTACAAATTAAATAGTAATTGCCCTAGCACAGGACCTTGCAGCGCAACACTGGTCACTTGCATTCTCCTTGATCCTGCTCCTCCACATACCACTTATTTGTATCTATCCATTCAGCTACCCTCATATCTACGTAATCAGTGTCATATCTATCTCCATTTGTTCGGAATTGTGTAACAGAGTTCCATGTGATACTCTGACAAATGCCTTTGCAAAATCCAGCAGAATTATCGTGTAGCCATTCTTTTTATCCATCTCAGCTGTTGTTCTGTTATAAAAGTTAGTAATTATTATTACTATTATTTTACAGCATCTCCATGGAGTCTGGAGACTTCTTATCATAGCAGTACTTTGATGTGTAGTCTTTGCAATGCTTGCAATATGCCCTCTAAACTTAAATCTACTGTCACCCATCACTCCCATATCTCGAATCTCATCCACTTCCTGTAGATAGAAACGAAAATCAACCACCATACACAAAAATCCTATCATACCTCTCAAATCCATTCACTACCAGGGAACTCAACCAATTCTGGCAATCCGTTCCATCACCACTCTCCATGCAAAAAATTTGGTCCACACACCTCTATTAACCACGCTCTTACACAGCTTCCATGTATGGCCCCTAGTTTTCTGACTATTCGTCTTATATTGAATACTTTCACTTGCATCAATTTTATAAAATCCCTTTAATATCTTAAAAGTTTCTACTATGTTCCCTCTTTTCCATCTATCAACTAACCTTTGTAACCAACAAACTTTCAACCTCTCCTCATAGGGAGTATTCCACAGACCTGTCATCATCTTGGTCAGTTGTCTCTGAATCCTCTCGACCACCTCCTGGTCCCCAAGAGGACTGAGGTGACCAAATCTGTGTGCAGTAATCAAGATGTGGCCAAATCCTAGCCTTATAAAGTGGGATAATAACTTATCTTTACTTGTTAGCATGTTTTTCAACATCCAAGTAATTTGTTGAGCTATTTTACCAACTTTTGCAATATGCTCTCCAAACTTCAGCTTTGTCCACAATTATCCCCAAGTCCTTAGCCTCATCAGTTTCCTGCAATCCAATACCATCAATATGATAACACCATATGGAACCTTTTCAACCCCTTACATTTTGTAACATTAAATTGACAATCATTATCCTTTGCCCACAATGCCAATTTATTTAAATCATCCTGCAGGATATACATCACTTTTATCAACTATTGTGCTCCCCCACTTTTGCATCATCAGCAAACAACTGAATATCCATACTTAAATCTTTCCCTATGTCATTCATATACAAATTAAAGAGTAGTGGTCCTAGTACTGAACCCTCAGGTACTCCACTACTTGCCATCATTCTCCTAGATTCCACTCCACCATATGCTACTCTCTGGTGTCTGTCCATCATACCCCCCCCCTGCCTCCCTATTCATGCTGCTAGCCTCATATCCATTCCCCATTTGCTCCAGTTTTTGTAATAGTTTTCCATGTGGTATTCTGTCAAATGCCTTGGCAAACTCTACCAGCATCATGGTGTAGCCATTACCTTTATCCAATTCTGCTGTCACTTGGTTATAAAATGTGAAGAAGTTACTAAGACAGGACCTTCCCTTTTAGAAAACCGTACTGCTTACTGTAGAGTATTGTCCTATCCACCCACTGTTGTATTTTACCTTTCACCAGCTTTTTAACCAACACTTCAACAACCACTCCCAATATATTAATCGGTCTATAATTTGCTATCTCTGTCTTAGAGCACCTTTATACGATTGTACTATCTTACCCTCTTTCTACTCCTTTGAAACCCTGTCAGAGCCAAGATTTAGTTGAAGAATTTCATCAGGGGCAATGCTAATTCTCTTGCACATTCAGGTAGTACGTGGACTGATATGCTATCCAGTCCCGCTGCTGCGTTCACATTCATATTTTTTAATATGCTGAATACCTCCTGTTCATCGACCTCAATATTGATATGCATCTCTGTAACATCAGCAACTCAACTATTTCTTTTGGTTCAGTCACCTTCCTACCATGAGCATTGTTTAAAGTAATATTTCCTCTTACTTGCTATATAACAAAAAAAACTCTTTTGGGGTTTACTTTGACCTGTGTGGTTAATTTAGTTGAAGAATTTCATCAGGGGCAATGCTAATTCTCTTGCACATTCAGGTAGTACGTGGACTGATATGCTATCCAGTCCCGCTGCTGCGTTCACATTCATATTTTTTAATATGCTGAATACCTCCTGTTCATCGACCTCAATATTGATATGCATCTCTGTAACATCAGCAACTCAACTATTTCTTTTGGTTCAGTCACCTTCCTACCATGAGCATTGTTTAAAGTAATATTTCCTCTTACTTGCTATATAACAAAAAAAACTCTTTTGGGGTTTACTTTGACCTGTGTGGTTAATTCTCTCTCATAGTTTGATTTGGCCTTCTTTACCATACTAGCCATCCTTCTTGCTTGCACTTTGTACTACTCATGAGTATGCAGATCACTTTTTTCTTTATATTTCCTCCACGATGTTTTCTTTCTTTTGCAGAAAATATAAAGAAAAAATTATCCCTTAATTCCAACTTGGTTTATCCTCCTGACCTTGAGTATGTAGTCAGATACTGCTACTCTCAAGTAATCTCTGATCACTTGCCATGCACTACTGACATTCTTTCCTTGTTGCTTCTCAAGCCATGGCACTGTTCCAAGATGACTCCAGAGTCTCTAATCTCCTTCAGCACTCTTTGGTGAACAAAAAAAATCAGTTTGGGGAATTTCTGCCCTGCTGAAACTGTCCTTATTAATTTTAAGTGATGTTATTGTGGAAATGGCTTGATGCAACAACAACACAATCACAACCTGGTAGGCCACATAAAATCAGAGCGGGATCACTGAATGGTGAAGCACATGATGAGAAAAAAATCTCGTGTCATTGGTTGAAACACTAGCTACTGACTTCTGAAATACCCCTACAAACGAGACACCTGACACCAAAACTATTTAAGTGCAGACCATCAGCATTATACAAATCCATCATTCCTTATGCACAACCTGCATATTGATATGTTTGCCATTAATAACACTCTTCTCCTCAGTTTGCCTCTTTCATGGCAAACCCTTTAACTTCTCACACTTCTTTTTTGCTTTGTCTAACAATTCCATCACATCCTCTCTCATAGAATACCTCTCAGTTCATTAGTACCAACCAAAACAATTAGTTAAACTTGACAAACGTTTCTTAGAATCAGCAGAAGATTTGGGAAACTTGAATTATTAGGCCCCCTGCCCAGCAGCAACCATAGAGGGCATCCCCTCTGTAGTACTTAAGGCTTTTAGTCTATTTTTTTGTACTGAATATTTTTGCATGTGCTTTTACAAATTTTGACATTGTATCCCTGATGATATCTCTGTGACAGAGATGAAATATAGGATCTAATAAACTTGTATTTCATTTTCCCTCTGTGCTGTATTCATTCCATTAATATTCATTGTATGCAATTAATTAATCCTTCAGTGTAATACATAGTATGTAATCTTTACATCCCAAAGTGCATAATCTTACATTTTGCCACATTAAACTACAACCATTATCCTTTGCCTACACTTCTAATTTATTAAAATCATTCTACATGATCTCTGCATCACCTTCATTAATTATTTCCTTCACCATTTTTACATCATCAGCAAACTGAATACTCTCCTTTAAATCATTGTCTATATCATTAATATACAAATTAAATAGTAATAGCCTGAGCCACCCATTAGTCATCCTCATTCTCTTGTATTCTTCTCCACCATGTACTACTCCATATGCTCCAACTTATTACATAAGTTGGAGTAAATGAGCAAATTCAGTAGTATCATGGTGTTAAGTTCTGAATGAAACTAAAATAGGATTAATTTACATTTCCTTCAGACTTAACATGGGGTTACATTTTGATTCAATTATTGATATATCAGAATATACTAAACTCTCGTAAATTACAAAACTATTACTAAACTGAGAATCTTTCATTTATTTTGGTTATAATATAAAGTATTATGAATTGCTAAATTGCTTAAATCTTACTGCTTAAGTGTAAGTACTTATAAATTGCTGGGAGAAAGAGATAATCCGATTAAATAAAAGTGGCCGGAATAGAAACACATGCAACCAAGAGTACAGGTGCACCCTTTTCGTTAGCAAGTTGTTCCCCCCACACACACACGCTCATGCATTCCGAAAATCACGCTAAGGATTCCGTGTGTGGTGCTCAGTACTGGGTGAGATGAAGTGACGCTGGAAAAGTGGGAGGAGAAATCGATGACGTAGTGTTAACATGTGGCGCGCAATTTAAAAAGTCGTGCAGTGCCAGAAAGCTCTCGCTTACTCTTAGGCTTGTGCTCTTATGCTCCGGGTCTCGTGCGGTCTTGCTGTGGTGTGTGGAGCCTCCATGTTCCCTGCGGATTTGAGATAATGACTGAAGAACTTTGCTGTGGATTTCCCAAAAAGTTGCCAATCGGCGACCAGCTCAGCAGAAGATATTCACCGATCTTTACGGAGAGTTTGTTATAATGCTGAGCCAGTTCACCAAAGAATAACGTCCACTTATTTTCGGCGAAGAAGTATATGCAGATCAAACCCTTGAAAAATACCTCAGAAAAAGCAGAAGGAACGTGGAGTCGAAAGTAATTGTTCTGACGAGATATATGAGGTGGCCAAATAGTTTCCCCAGCAATTGGTAAAGTACAGTCTAGTTTTTTTTTGTAAATGTGTACTAGAAGGATATCTGTAAATTTTAGGAAGGACTCTAGAGATTGTTTCTTTTAATGATAGAGTATATTATGAGTATTTTGTGAAAGAAATTGTACGAGAGCACGTGGAACCTAAGAATTGTGTCTTTTAATGATTGAATAAGTTATAAGAATTTTGTGAGAGAAATTGTATGAGAGCACATGGAGCTACATTAGTAATTCAGTTAACAAATGTCTTTAATATTGATGAATAAGTGTGATCATTCAAGTATAAGTCGTAAATCATAAATGAAGCTCTTTATCATACATG
The DNA here is from genome assembly GCF_054136105.1 of Typopeltis vanoorti. Classification (NCBI taxonomy): domain Eukaryota; kingdom Metazoa; phylum Arthropoda; class Arachnida; order Uropygi; family Thelyphonidae; genus Typopeltis; species Typopeltis vanoorti. The sequence goes on along the minus strand of NC_143552.1, from coordinate 73,368,533 downwards.
CTAAGATAGATATAGAGAAGCTGAGAAATTAGTGCTCATTCATTAGCAATTGCAGATTACTTAATCAGAGTGTATTCATAATGTGTGATATGTATCAATTGAATTAAATGTTTTGTTCTTTTTGTTTAATTGTTAACTTGCCTGATTTTCTTCTCTGTTGCACTTGCTCATAAAATACGGACCACAGCGGGCGATTAAATTTTAGTGAGGCTACACGACTGCAAATGTAACCTATAGTAATATAAGATTATAAGCTAAACTGTTTCTGGTTCCTTGATTCTACATTTTTTTTTGTTAATCTAGGATTTGGGGTGGCGCAGTGAAAAATAAATTTTCCCTGAATCCGAAAAAGGAATTAGAACCAGTGTAGAGACAAGGGAGTTGGCATTGACCATTGATATTCCCTTTGTCCCCCAAACCACTGGCATCGGTAATATATGTAAAGATTGGCCAAGAGAAATATAGAAGTTAAGAAAATAAAGTCTTACTAGAGAAGGATTTTACTGAGGGCACAGATACAAGTGCAATGTATGTGTAATTAAGATTTAAAGAGTACAATGCGAAAATTAAATAAGAGAGATAAAAGTTTACAATGATGTAGCCATATGCATTATCCAATTAGCTGTCGCTGTATATAAAATGTAAATTACTTAGGACCAACCATTCAAGCTGTGCTGTCCACCATGGGATTATATTCTTATCCATCCATTCCTGAATTTTACATTAAAATTAACTTTAGCAGTTTTATCACCTTAATGACTACCTGAGATATTAACTGATTTCATTATACAATAAATCTTTCTTCCATTTTGTGTCATCAAGGCTTTCACGTCTATGAATGCAGTACTTTTTCTTAAACCCTCTTGGTATCCAGCTTCTATATGGGTTGTGAGAGCTAAGACCTGATCAGCAGCTTCTGACAGGTCTAAACCCAGCCTGTCCACTGGTTATGCTATAGGGCAATAGTTATTAGTCATCAGTTGACTTATTGGGTTCTGGCATGACTATTATCTTTGGCATGAATGAAAGTTTGGGAGCAGTTCATCATTTAATATTGTGCAATAGAAATTAGATAGCCAGGATCTTTGGCCAAAGTGAGTAAAAGTCTGGAAGGATGCCATCAATGCCAGAAGTTTTAACTGTTGTAGTTAGGTTGAGTGCTGCACAAGTTTCATCTGTAGTTACTGGATTGGAGTTTGCTGAAGATGTAGGACATAATAAGAAAACTTTTTTTATAAAGACGATAGATCTCTTTTTTTGGTGTCTGTAGGAATTTTATGTTTAGCTTTTTGTGCTAAGATTTTGCAATACTATTAAGGTTTACTTTTCCTTAGTCCTTTGGAGTACTGGTGCCAGAGTAAAGTACTCCTTTGGAGTACTTTACCAGATCAAGCCTTGTGACTTGATCTGGTAAAGTTGAGGTTAACTCTTATCATCATCCAAGGATGACCTTAAGAGGGAAGAAGCAGTGTCTGGAAGGTTCTGTTGTTTATACTTTGCCAAAAGAATAAGACTTTCAGTTGAGCATGTTGTGTAGATTTTTCTGATGTGTTTCTTGCCAGATGCTATGACAAGTTTAATCAACAAATAAACAATATCGACAAATTCCACCTGAAGGTGGAATTGTCGATATTGTTTTCAGTGAATTCAGTAAATTTTGGCCAATTGCTTTTCTGAAATTCCATTGGAGTATTGGGAAGCTGTTTATTCTAGGGATTACACATCCTACACTAATTAGACAGTGCCTGTGGGAAAAAGGAGGCAACCTATACTTGATAGGTTGAGGCAAGAGGGGTTCTTTCCATATCAGTGGTGGTAAAACAGAGGTCAGGGGCTGTCTCTGATCTCCATCTTCCAGATTTAAAGGTCCCAGGTTGCTTGCTGTCAGTTGCAGGCCTAGGTTGTCATCATAATTATTGTATCCCCATAATGTACTGTGAGTTGAAATCTCTAAGGATGATGATGAGAGGATGGACTGGCTGAGAAAGTAAAGGGCTGGGTCAGTCAAGTAGAAGAGGCTTATATACATTGTAGATTGAGAAGTCATCCAGCTGGATACCAACAATAGTCACTTTGTGAATGGTCCAGAGATTTGGAGATGCTTTCCAAATTTGCTTTTGCATAGATCGCCAGGCCATGTCTTTTCATCAGGTTTATCAGCAAGAAGAATCTAGCCAGGAATGGTAATATTTCCTTGTGGGGTTGGTGAGTTTCCTGTAGGGCAAAAACGTCTACTTTGTGCCTGTTAAGAATATTATATAAAATATCAGCTATAATAATCAACTGCCAAAAGAACTAAAATTAGTAGAAGAGATGCACTCCAATAGGAAAATAAACATTCATCTGAATTCACAAAAAAAGCAGAACATTTATCCTACAGGATGAATTGCCACAAGGATCTGTCCTTACCCCAGCTTTATTCAACCTGTACATAAGCAATATCCTTCCAACAGCTAGTCAAAAGTTTATTTATACTGATGACATAGCTATCACTTTCTAAGGCCTTGAGGAAACACTGAGCAAAAGTTCTGAGTGCATTACAAAATTACTTTGAAAGCTAGGAACTATCTCCTAATCCTATCAAACTATTGTTTCTGCTTTCCACCTAAAAAAAACCACGAAGCTCATTGAAAACTAAAAATAAACTTTTGCAACAGGATTCTAATCCATGAAAGTAACCCTTGTTACCTTGGTGCCACACTCCACCATAGTGTAACTTACTGAAAACATTTAGAAAAAAACTAAGTTAACGATATCTGCCAGAAGCAACGTCATAAACAAACTGGCAGGCACAGTTTGGGGTTGTAATGCGTTGACTTTTAGAACAGCAGCTCTGGCTCTAGTCTTCCCTGTTGTGGAGTATTGTTTGTCACTTTGGAACTGAAGTCACCACAACTCTCATGGACACACAGCTTAACAACAAGAATCATCTCTGGTACCTTATGATCTACTCCACTCCCATGGTTACCTTTTCTTTCCCACGTCACTCTTCTGTGCTTCAGAAGAGAAGAAGCCATCATCAAAGAAATAAAGAAAATCAGAAATAACATGTATCCTTCTATATATCAAGATATCTCTTCACCTCCAGTGCACTGCTTGCCTCCAGATCTTGCATAGTAAATTCCACAAGCCATACACATCTGTATGGCTTGTGGAATTATCAGATGATGATTTCCAGGGCTGTGGAATGAACTACAAACAAATATCTGATCACAGATCCACTTTTCAAACCTCCAGGATTCTATCTACTCCCAGATAGCACTATCGAGTGGTTAACTGAACTGTCAGTCCGTATACAGTTTTGCTCAATAATTTCTTGTAGTTCCCCCCCCTCCCTCCTGTCATATGCTAAAGAAATAAATACCTGGTTTTTAATTTGCTACTTCTATCTTGGAGCTTTCTTTATGTAATGGAACTGTCTTAACTCTCTTCACTTGCAAAATGATTACTTAGTTTCTCAATTATTTCTACTTTTGTCACTTTTCTACAATCAGCATTGATTAAAGTTAACCTTTCATAATATTCTTCATCTTATTAGCTACACAGCTAATCTCCTGTTGTAATCTGATATAGCTCTTCCTGCCTGTGCTTTGTATTGTTCATGGACATGCTAATCATCTTTTTCTTTATATTCTCTCCACTGTTTTTTTTCAGATCTTACTTTATCGTGCTGTTTCATTTAACTCCTACTTGGTTTATCTTCTCCTGACCTTGAGGATGCATTCAAATACTGCTTCCCTCAGTTCCTGACTTCTTATGCACTGTTCCCTTGTAGCTTCTTAGGTCATGGCACTGGTTTTGGTGTTCCACATACAGTAAAACCCCATTTTTACGTTCTCGCAATTTACGTTTTCCTGCCATTTACGTCATTTTCCGTTGGTCCCATCTTAAGGCCTATTCTTATGATGTTTTCCCGTAATTAACAACTTAATGTGGACATTATTTCCCGTGATTTGTGTTTTTTTCTTGGGTAGCAATACTGATTTTCGAATCAATTTCTTCTCATTCAAATGATTTCTGTGGAAATCTGCACATTTCTGTTCCCAGATGACGTTGCTTTCAGCTGTAGTTTCATTTCCGCCATCATGGTGACTTCCACACTTGCAGCAGTGATGAGCGATACCTTGAATTTTCAGTCACAGTACGAATTGATATTGCAGAATTTCTGCTACGTAATTTAGCGTGTGATAGTTGCTTTCAAGTTGCGGTGGTGGATAATCCCTGTTAGTAACATGGAAAAAAAAGACAGAAAATGTATTTCGGTAGAAGAAAAGATGGCAATTCTGCGACATGTAGATTGGCATGCCGGAACATGTGTGCATTTAGCAAAAGATCTTGGACACTCTGTGTCCACTTTGAACACGATAGTAAAAAAACAGGTCAAGCATTGAACTCAATACAAAGCAATCTGGCGCTATGTCAAAAAAAATGAAAATATATCTGGATATCAACATACGATGAATTGGATAAACTTGCAGTGGAGTGGTTTGTTTCTACGAGAGCGTTGGGTATTCCAGTCGATGGTACTATACTCTGAGCGAAAGCTCTTGAATTTGCTGCGAGGTTGGGGATTAATGGTTTTACTGCATCAAATGAATGGACTGATCGTTTCAAGACTCGTCACAATATTGTATATAATCAAGTGTGTGTGGAGAAAGTAATAGTGTTGCAGAGGAAACTGTAAAAGTGGAAACATGAACTAAAGACTATTATTCAGGACTACGAACCAAAAAATATTTTCAATGTTGATGAAACTGGGCTCTTTTATAACATTCTGCCAAGTAAAACATTGTGTTTTAAAGGAGAGAAGTGTCATGGTGGAAAACTCAGCAAGCAGAGGGTAACTGTTTTGCTCATGGTCAATACTGATGGATCAGAAAAATTACCTCCACTGGTAATTGGTAAATTTAAAAAGCCAAGGTGTTTTAAGAATGTGAAAAATCTGCCTAAGTATGATGCCAACAGCACAGCATAGATGACCAGCAGCATCTTCACATCCACCATGCATGCTCTGGATGCTAAAATGGGGACAAATCACTGCAAAATACTACTACTGATAGACAAATGTCCTGCACAGTCTAAAGATCTGCAGCTCAGAAATTAGATTAATGTTCTTTTCCCCCTAATTGTACAAGTGAGCTTCAACCGTTAGATCTGGGCATCATCCATGCATTTAAATGGAAATATAGAAAAATGCTTGTTGAAAAAGCTGTGTTTATGCTTGATAATTGTATGGACCCAAAACAAATGACCGTATCAATCCTTAATGCCATGCATTAGGTGGCCAAAGCATGGTTGCATGTTACTCCTGAAACCATATCCAACTGTTTCCAGAAGGCAGGAGTTATGTTTGTGGAAGAGGAAGAACAACTACATGAGGAAGAAGATATGTCAGAGCCCAACAACTGGTATGTGATGGATGAGTCTTCCTCATTTCAAGACTATGTTGATGCTTGTGTGATCACATCAGTGCTACCAAGTGTAGAAGACATTCTTTCCAACCACCTTCGTGAAGAAGAAGAGGAAGAAGTGGTTGAAGAAGACTGTGATCAAGAACCTACTGTCCCCTACTAGTAAAGAAGCAATGGAAGCTATCTCTGTTTTTAGGCAATATATTGCAAGTGCATCAGGAGACGATGGGGCATTTAATGCCTTATATGCCAGGTGAAACTTATAAGAGTGCAGAAAAAGCAAAAACAATCAATAATTAAAGATTTTTTTAAATAGAAAATGTAAGTAATTGTAAATTCATTTATTTTCAGTTATTAAATTTTGTAATCTAGTATGTAGACTCGCATGTTTTTTTACATTTCCTGCTATTTACACTTTTTTTCATCAGTCGCCTGGAAAGTGTAAAAAAGGGGTTTTACTGTATATCTTTTAAGTGAGAACTCCAAATATTTAGCAGCCTCCCAGGACAGGACTGTGTGGTCACTTCACTTTCCCTTATATGAGTGGATATCTTCATTATGGTTACATCATCTAATGCTATTACCAAATCCATCATCCTCAACTCCAGGATCCCTCCATCACTTGCTGTTTTAGATAGTTATCCCTTAGTAACTGTTTCTCTCTTGCCAGGTATTCTTTTCTCTCTCTACTTGCACTTGTGCTTATCTACTGATATATATCATCTATATCTTTCTTTGCACCATCTCCAGCAGCAACCAATATTATTTTTTGTGTTGTTGGTCACTTGCATACTAGATAGCCTCGAATGAATCATCACCCTCAAATGAGTCCTCAGTCTTAATCCTCCTTAACTTCTACTTTTGCTGGTCAGATGCACAGCTAATATCAGTAATACTTCTCCCATGCTATTTTTCCTTCTATATTCCCTAAAAATATAATGTCCTTTACATTCATTCCCTATAATTAAATCGCCTTCTGCAAACCAAGTCTTACTAATGCCAGTGATTTTGGGCCAAGTTGAGCTGATGAATGCCTAAAACACTTCCCTTTATTTCTGAGGCTTCTGGCATTTGTATATGTATGCATTTAACACCTTTTGGACCCACAGTTACTCTTGCATGTAATTGTCAACCTAATCGGATTCGAAATCTGTGAAACCACACTTGACATTGCATAATAATTTCTGTACTCACTAATTTGTCCCTGAGTGGCACACCTCCCACTTGACTGCATTCCCCAATACCTCTAGTTTCCCTGATTTTCCTTTTCCTCACTTTCTCCATATATCAAACTCCAAAACCATCCAAATGTAATCTCGCTGGCATGTACCACTCCTTTCTTCCATCAAATTCACTTCAGACATCTGTAAAGTGCATACCATTTCTTCTGCACAATCTTCTCATTGACTCATTTATAATCATGGCTTTTCTTCCCAATTGTGGCAGCAGACTCAGTCTTAACTCTTTTTTTCACTTCTTCCAGCAATGCTTTCATGTCTTCTCATTGAATATCACTCATTCTGCCAAAATAATAAAAATGCATTATTTTTTGTGTGTAGTTCCTGGTAAAAAATTAAAGGAAATTTAACAACCCCAATTAAACTTGCTCATATGAAAAGTGATATCTCTTACCAAAGCTGTATACATAAATATTTAGTGTAGTGTGTGATTTTTATATATAGTTCCTGGTAAAAAATGAAATTAAATTAAAAATTAAAGGAAATTTAACAGTCCCAATTAAACTTGCTCATATGAAAAGTGATATCTCTTACCAAAGCTGTATACATAAATATTTAGTGTAGTGTGCGATTTTTATATATATATATATGTGCTTGGTATTTTTAACATATATATATATATATATATATATATATATACACACACACACACACTGTTGAGGTTATTCTTCTTTACAGTCTTTGTAGAAGTCAATGGAGTTACACATCAATATATTCTAAAGTGAAGAATCCAAAATTTTCTTATCATAGGCTTTATTTGCAGCTCGATGAAGGGACAGTGACCTTCAATGCAGATGCCTTTATGGTATGTAAATTAGTTGCTTAACATGAAACAGTTATTAGTATATAAATTCTTCAGTATGATATAATTTGATGTGCCAACTTACATTTACAACTCACAGTATTTAGTGAGTTATTTTATGTTTAGGTTAAGAATTTGCTGTTTTAAGGATACTTGTGACATAAGACTGAATGATAAATGCACATAAACACAAGAAAGATATTTAATTAACCAAATATTTCGGTCTGGAAATAGCAGACCATCTTCAGTGGTATTACAAGAACAGTTTTAAAAAATACAAGCTAGAATACTAACAATAGATCGTTAAAAATAGAACACGCCACGTGATGTTATATCACTAAGTATTAAGTTTAAAATGGAACATTTTGAAGTAGAGACATGATCAAAAAAAAAAAAAATTAATGAGTAATCTTGATTAGACTTTCCCAGATTTTTGATATAGATATACAGTCATTACGATTCAGGTTGGGATGATGGAGTAAGGCCTCCATGCTTTCCTTGAACAAACGTTCGAACCTATAACGGGATCTATGTAAGAGGCGAGTCCTGCACCAAAAGATGCTGTGGTCAGTTTCAACCCAGTGTTGAGCCAATCCAGACTTTGTGGAGGATTATAAGAATTGAAGTCGCAATACATTGAGTGCCTATTCCTTATATCTCCGGTATTTCAGAACCTATCGCAAGAATTTTGAAGAAATATGATTTAACAGCTACGTATTCACCTATTAACAAATTATCTTCTCATTTTCCTTCTCCTAAAGACAAACGCTCAACTTTATCTCTTCCTGGAGTTTATCAAATTCCTTGCAACTGTGATCTTTCCTATTTTGGACAGACTGGATGTTCTCTTGAAAAAAGAATCCAAGAACATCAATACTCCATTCTTCACAACAAACCTGAAAAGTCTGGATTGGCTCAACATGGGATTGAAACTGACCACAGCATCTTTTGGTCCAGGACTCGCATCTTACATAGATCCCGTTATAGGTTCGAACGTTTGTTCAAGGAAAGCGTGGAGGCCTTACTCCATCATCCCAACCTGAATCGTAATGACTGTATATCTATATCAAAAATCTGGGAAAGTCTAATCAAGATTACTCATTATTTTTTTTTTTTTCCCCCAATCATGTCTCTACTTCAAAATGTTCCATTTTATACTTAATACTTAGTGATATAACATCACGCGGCATGTTCTATTTTTAACGATCTATTATTAGTATTCTAGCTTGTATTTTTTAAAACTGTTCTTGTAATACCACTGAAGATGGTCTGCTATTTCCAGATCGAAATATTTGGTTAATTAAATATCTTTCTTGTGTTTACGTGCATTTATCATTCGTGTTTAGGTTAAATATGAGTAATTTTTGTATATTTATTTGATGTCCAAGGCTAGTGCTGACTTTTAGGTAGTCCATGTATACAGGGCTAGAATTATATGGTTTCAGTTTATTAGTAACTGTGAAAGGCCAGGAGGTGACCTTTTTTTAAGGAGTCTGAAGTGATCTGTGTATTGGCAGGGTCAGATCACTTCACAAACTCCTTGGTACTTTTTCTTGTAGAATGTGCTTAAACAAGAACAGCAAAATCAGTTTCAGATGGTGACTGCATTGATATTTTTGTTGAATTCAGACTTCATTTGGTGCATCAGTTGCAGTCACTGAGATTAAATTAGATGAGCAAGAAAGAATGTGAATATTTATATATAGTGAAACCTGTGGGGTATCCATAACTATAGAATAACACGTATCCACAGTAAATAACTTTTATTATGTAAATATTTCATCTTATGTATCATAAGACATCATCAGTACAATTATCGGACAACAAATAGGAATTGGAATCCTTCTATGTATGCAATCGCGTGTTCATGGATTAAAACTACTGAGCTGAAATTAAAATAATTAAATTAAAATAGAACAGATAAATTATTTAATACAATTGAGGATAACAATTTTCCAAACTTTTAGAATAGTGAGAAAGCCATTCCGATTAAGATTAGGTCTATGAAGTAAGGTCACAGCACTTGCTTTATTTAAACATTCATGTTTATATATGGATCTATGTAGTAGCTTAGAGTTTTGCCATTGGATCCTATGGTTAGTGTTTTCAATTCCATCTTACATAAGAGGAAATATTATTATCTGACACCTCCAGGGAGTCCAAGGCCTCATCGAGAAAAATATTTACATAATAAAAAGGTTATTTTATTATTATTACTGTGTCATACCTGTTATTCTATAATAATGTGAATAATTATAAGAGGGATGTAAGTATTGAGAAAGGGATATAAAATGCAGAGGTTTAGGAATTTAATTTCCTAAAGTGCAGTGCAAATAATAAAAAGGAAAATAAGGGTCAAGAAAATGTCATTGAAAATAGCAAAAGCAGCAAGAATATGGGGGGATGGCAGTGAATGTGGAGTAGATGAGGAGCATGAGAGACTTAATAATGGTTTCAGGAAAGTGTATAATTGCATTGGATGGCTGGAGAAACTAGGGAGAGAAAGTGATTGTGGTTTCGTACTTGAGAGTATGGGAGATGAGCAAGTATCAAAAGTATGTGGATAGCAAAATATTGCAGACTAGGAGAGTGAAGCTATAGAGAAGAATGAAAAAGTGCAAAAGCTGGTTGTTTTGGTTGACACAGATAACTTAAGAAAGCATAAATAATGCAGCATGAATTTGTAAGTATTGTTGGGAATAGAGAATATGTATTTAGAGAGAGTTGAGAAGCTGTAATGGGCAGAATGGTAGAGGAAGTGAGGAAGCAAGCAATGATTGCAATTTTTTTAAGTTGATTTTTTCCATAATTATAATAAAATATATAACCACATAATAACCACAAACTTGGTATTACTGCAAGTCATTATGGCTACTGCACTGAGATGATTGGTCTTTAACAGTTGTTTGTTTTCAGCAACTTACAAATAGTGTTCATGAATTTAATTGACTGGAAAAGATGAGTAAGAAAGCTAACTATGACATGTGATTTTGCTATATATGAATTCTTACTGAAAAGATGAAATAAATATATGTAGAAGGAGCAAAGACCAGAAAGAAAAGGAAAAACTCGAAAATAGAACAGCACTAATAAATGGTAAATTTCCCAGGAGTCCACATCTCTTAAGTAGTATAAACCAAGGCAATTCTGATGACAAAGCTTATATTCTCATAAGCTCTCTGGTAAATTTTGAAATTTAAGTTTCTTTTTATATTTGGCTATAAAATATGGATAGATCCATAATACCACTTCATTATCTTTTTCATGCCATTTGAAGTCTTTTGGCCTCTGTACTTTAGAATTTGACACCTACTTAGTGTTCACTTATGATGAATTTAACTTTCTGACACCAATTCTATGGTACTGAATAGGAGTTTTTGCCCTTTTTAGATTTCTGCTTTCAAACAAACAGTTTGAAACAGCAGTCAGGACAGAAAATCAACTCTTAAAAGGTGAATGCATGGGTTTTCCTGGGCAGAGTCCCTTCTTTTAAGCAGTGCAACTCAGATGCCAAAAGTTATATTTTCCTAAACTCATTGGTAAATTTTGAAACTGAAGTTTCTTTGTATATTTAGCATCTGAAATATATAGGAATCCGTGATATTTTGGCCGAGTTGTTAGCGTATCCACTCTCCAGCCTAAAGGCTGCGGGTTCGAATCCTGCCATGGGCATGGATGTTTGTGATTGTCTGTGAAAATACTAGTGGTGGTGGTGGTGGTGGTGAGTGATAGTGCAGTTGTAGTTGGCATTAGTGCAGTTGTAGTTGGTGGATTGAGTGGTGTAGACAGAGAGTTGTAGGGTAGGTGCCCTCCCTCGATGAGTCTTTGGATTCCCTGGAGGTGTCATGTAATAATAATAATATCCCTACTTCAGTATCTTACTCATGCTAAATTGTGAAGTTTTTTTAAAGCCAAAAGGCTCTATACTTAGAATTAGATGGAAATATTTATATTATTTACAAGTAACACACTTTTAGCAAAATCAAATGTAGGGATGAGGGAACACTGAAATTCTTCAAACAAGTTCTTCCAAATGTTTTTTCTTATTCAAAAATAATTCATTGCTTTTATTGAATTTGTATTATCACAGATATAAACTACATGGACAGAATAATAACATAAATGGCAAATAAAACTTTTGGAAAAAGATGGGAGATCATCATACATCCAGAAAAACCAGGTTCATGTATGCTTGCTAGCAGTATTATATAAATTATTTAAATTCATTATATTTCAGGATTTTATAAGAACATTATCAAAATGCCACCTTTAAAACCCTCAATTCCAGCATAACTCCAGCCTTGTCAAAACAAAAGAGATTACTTTTTTAAAATTCGTTCTCACTCATGAGGTATTTAAGTAACTCATAGCACACCTAATACCACAAGCAGGCCAAAGATTAAATAATACAAGACTGTGTGTGGGAGAAGTGGAGAGCTAGGCGTGAACTGTCTTCTCTGTTGTTATTAATGTTTCTAATATGCTCTCTTGGTCTAATTTCCAAACTTCTAGATGTTTTCCCTATGTAAGCAAGGCCACAAGAACATAGAATATTGTAAACTCTGTGATAATTTGTTGAAACGGTTGTGGCCTTTAGCTGAACATAGCAGAGTTTGTATAGTCACAATGGTTGAAAGCCACTCTTGTGTTATGAGATTGGCAATTTTGAGAGAAAGTCTATCAATATAAGAGATGAAAACTGTACCATTTTTTTAGAATATCTATTGCTCACCAGTAGTTGGAGAAGCTAATCCATCTCCTGTAATAAGGATTGCCCTTTTTTTTTTTTTTTTTTTTTTCAGCATATGTATAATACCTAATTTTTGCAATATATGGTGCAATGAAGAGATATGTAGGTAATGACCTGTATGAGTGTGCTTCTGGTATATGCTAAGAGAGAGATCATGTTGGAGATGCTAATAACAACAGAAGACACATCAGAACCTAGCTTTCCACTTCTCCCACACTTACCATAATACTAAATGGGACAAGAACTCCAAGCCTTACATAGAAGACAACTTCAGTGCCTGCAACATCAAAAAGTCTACAATGGTTATCAATTCACAAGGCACACTTAACAGAAACCAAGGGATGATTTTATGATATTTGGAAGGTATGAGTGACAGCCATATTTCTACATTTTATATGAAGTATATTAAATACTTCATATATAATACTTCAAATAAATACTTCACTGGGGTGCTTAAGGGTCAAAGCTGTATAACTGAGAAGAGACCTCCACATAGCCTTTAAAGGAATGCAGAAAACCGACCAGGGCTTCTGACCTAATGTCGAATCCTCACCTTCTCGTGGTGCACCCTATTGGGTATCTACTTTGATACTGAACGAACGAGGATGGGCTGGCAATTTGGGATTTAGCCGACCAAATTGTATTCTTATTGGTTAAACCAAAATAAAAAATGATGGCACAACATGACAAAATTTCATGCCGGCTGGGGCATCGCCCGGTTAAACAAGGCCCCCGTTGTTTTCGCCAGGGAACCAGGGCGAACAGCGAAAAGTCAGCTACTAGAACAAATCTTAAAACAAACCCCAACTCAACATCACCAGAGTTAAAGATCGGTACTATCAACGTAAGAAGCCTGAATGGCAAAGAAATGGAGCTAGCTAGCTGAGGAATTAGATAAGTACCAGATCGACATAATAGGGGTGACTGAAACAAAAAAGACCAAAACTGGTGAGATCTTTCTGAGCAATAAATACAAAATGTTATATTCAGGCAATGACAATCAAGGAAAAGAAGGAGTAGCCATAGTATTCAACACAAAATACGAGGCTAATCTTCTTGAATGGCAGTCAGTCTCAAGTAGAGTAATGTGGGCAAATATGAGAATGGGAAACTGGACAATGAGACTTATTTGTGCCTATGGTCCCACAGAAGGTTCTACTAAGGTAGAAGTGGAGGAATTTTTTGAGGCTTTAGAAAAAGCAGCTGACACAATGAAAAAGGAAAAGTTGGTCCTTGTTGGGGATCTAAATAGTAGAGTAGGAAATGATTGTGAGACATACAAAAATATTTTGGGAAAATTTGGAGAAAAGAGCAAAGCTAATAATAATGGCAAATATCTGTTGGATTTCTGCTCAGGACATGGACTGGTTATTACTAACACCATGTTCCAACATAAAAATGTGCACAAATTCACATGGAGAGAAGAGGCTAGGGAATAAGAAAAGTCTCATTGACTATGTTATTGTTGATAGTGATGTTTTCTCCCTGGTGCAGGACACCAGAGTGTACAGAGGATTTGAAATTGGAAGTGATCACTATTTAGTCTTGAGCAGGATAAAATTGAATTTCATATTGAAAAGAATAACATGTAAGAAAGTTTTAAAGCGAATAAAAGTTGAGCAGCTCTCAGATGTGAACTGTAGACTAACATACAGAAATATTATTGAAAAGAAAATGAAAGAGTTTGAGAACAGGAATCAAACCTTCAGTGGCAAACTCTGAAGGAAACATTGATTGATTCTGCCAGAGAGGCATGTGGTGAGGTTGTGTGCAAGGATAAAAAAATCAGAACTCCCTGGTGGACAAAGGAAGTTAAAGAGGCAGTGAAGGAAAAGAAGAAAGCATATCAAAAGTTCCTGGCAAATAAGTCAGCTTTTACTCTTACAGAATACAGAGACAAATGTAAGAAAGCTAAACAGTGTGTAAAACTAGCTAAACAAAAGTCATGGGAGGACTTTGGCAAGAATATAGAAAATAAATATCAAGAAGATGGCAAAATATTCTGGAGGTTGTTGAAGAAGCTTAGGAATGGAGGAAAGACTGCTGTAAAAGGAATTAGAGATGATAAAGGTGAAATGAAAACAGGAGAAAAAGATATCCTTGAAGTATGGAGTAATTACTTTGAAAAACTGCTAAATGAAACAAGCAGTGATGACAGCACAATGATAAAAAACACTTACCAGGTATGCAGTCAGGAATACATATCCATACTTGAAGTAGAAAAAGCCATCAAAGGCTTGAAATGCGGAAAGGCAGCAGGAGTAGATGATATTCGACCAGAAATGCTGAAGTATGGTGGTATAAGAGTCTTACAGTGGCTGCACTGCATAGTTCAGAAAGCCTGGACAGAGGGACGAATTCCCGATGATTGGAGTAGAGCTCTCATAGTATCCATATATAAAAAGGGAAATAAAACTGAATGTGAGAATTACAGAGGTATTTCCCTACTGAGTGTTCCTGGCAAGATCTATGCAAGTATACTTGAGAAACGGTTGAGAAGAATTGTGGAAGAAAAGCTTGGTGAAGAACAAGCTGGATTCAGGCCAAATAGAGGCTGTCAGGATCAGATCTTCACTTTACGACAAATAGTCGAGAAAGCATGGGAATATAACAAAGATCTGTATTTAAGTTTTGTTGATTTGGAAAAGGCATATGACAAGGTGCCAAGAGAGAAGCTATTCAATACGCTGCAGTTATATGGTGTCAATGGGGCATTATATCAAGCAATACTTAGTCTTTATTTGAGTTGTGAGTCAGCAGTTAGAATTGAAGGAAGTACAGGAAGATGGTTTAATGTTAAATCTGGTGTGAGACAAGGATGTACATTATCCCCTCTGTTATTCATTATCCATATGGATCACATTATGAAGGAATGTGGTATTAAACCTGATATCAAAATTGGAGATGTTAATGTCAATTCTTTGCTTTATGCGGATGATGTTATACTTCTAAATAAATCCGCTACAAGTCTGCAAGATTCTCTGACTAAATTGAATAGCTGTTGTAATAGATGTGGTATGAAGGTCAGCAATAAAAAGACAAAGACAATGAAAATAGGCAGAATCATTGAAAATGTCAACTGTGTTGTGAATGGAGAACCTGTGGAACAAGTAAAACATTTCAGCTACTTAGGCACAATTTTTACTGAAGATGGTAAACTAAATATAGAAATAGACAACAGAATCAGCAAAGCTGGTATCGTGGGAAGTCAATTGAATAAATTCATATGGAATAAGAAAGAAATTAGTCGGAACACTAAATTAGCTGTATACAAGACTGTGTTCAAACCAATTTTAACTTATGGATCTGAGAGCTGGGTCAGAAGTAAAACACTTGACCAAAGACTAGAGACCGCAGATATGAGAGTCCTGAGAAAGATTATAGGCGTGAACAGATGGCATCAATGGCAATATCATATTAAAAATGAGGATATTAGGAAAGAACTTGACATTGTCAGCATCCAGGAATGCGTTAGCAGAGCTAATCTCAGATGGTATGGTCACTTAAATAGAATGGGAGAGGAAAGATTAGCAAAACAAGTGTTCTCTGCCAGGTTGGCAGGAAAACGACCCAGAGGAAGACCAAGATATGGGTGGATTGATACGGTACAAAGTGCCTTAGACGATAGAAATATAAGATCTGATAATGTTGGAATCTTGACAAGTAACAGACTGATTTGGAGGAAAATTGTAGATAGGAAGTTAGTAATGATGTAATTTTTTCATGTAGTACTGTCATATCCTGTACACCCCTTGAGGGTACGTGGCAGGAATTTGATGATGATGATTATGATGAAGTATGTGAGCATGAAGCTTCATTGCATGAGAATATGCTATGGATGGAGAAAGTGATGGTTCAACTTATAGCCAAATCTTACTGCAGAAATGATCATTATGGTAAACTATAATGATTGTATAAATTACACACTGATAGTTTTTTGTTTAAAGGAAATTTGCGATAGCAACCTAATCATCAATATTGGTTTTCACTGTAATGCGTCATAAGTAATTTTGCCAGTGCATGATGTGTTTGTTGTTAAAAAAACAAACAATAAAACAAACAAAAAAAAAAAAAATTGGCAGCAGTGTGTTCTGCATTATCATGTAAAGTGTCTCTGCTGCAATTTGTTAACAAAAATTTCATGTACAGTTTTCCCTACATTGACCTACATGTATGCAATGTGTATGATTAAAGTTTATACTAAATATGCATATAATAACTCCAAAAATAATGAATGTTAACTTTTGGAAAAAAGGATACTAGAGAGGAGAAAAATAAATCCGTTACAAGTCTGCAAGATTCCCTGACTAAATTGAATAACTGTTGTAATAGATATGGTATGAAGGTCAGCAATAAAAAGACAAAGATAATGAAAATAGGCAGAATTGTTTAAAATGTCAACTGCGTTGTGAACGGAGAACCTGTTAAACAAGTAAAACATTTCAGCTACTTAGGCACGATTTTTAGTGAAGGTGGTAAATTAAATATGGAAATAGACAACAGAATCAACAAAGCTGGTATGGTAGGAAGTCAAGTGAATAAATTCACATGGAATAAGAGAGGAAATTAGTCAAAAACACTAAATTAGCTGTATACAAGACATGTTCAAACCAGTTTTAACTTATGGATCTGAGAGCTGGGTCAGAAGTAAAACACTTGACCAAAGACTAGAGACCGCAGATATGAGAGTCCTTAGAAAGATTAGAGGCATGAACAGATGGCATCAATGGCAATATCATATTAAAAACGAGGATATTAGGAAAGAACTTGACATTGTCAGCATCCAGGAAAGCATTAGCAGAGCTAATCTCAGGTGGTATGGTCATTTAAACAGAATGGGTGAGGAAAGATTAGCAAAACAAGTATTCTCAGTGTTCTCTGCCAGGTTGGTAGGAAAACGACCCAGAGGAAGACCAAGATATAGGTGGATTGATACTGTACAAAGTATCTTAGACGATAGAAATATAAGATCTGATAATGTTGGAGTCTTGACAAGTAACAGACTGATTTGGAGGAAAATTGTAGATAGGAAGTTAGTAATGATGTAAATTTTTCATGTAGTACTTATCATATCCTGTACACCCCTTGAGGGTACATGGCAGGAATTTGATGATGATGATGATGATGATGTATATTAAATACATGTTTATCTAAATAAGGACACTGAAAGTGAAATTAGCTGTTCATGTGACTTCTAGTATTTTCATACATAATTCATGTTCTTTGCTGTGATAGATAAGAGAGTAACAAAAATAATCTCTTCATTTCTTATTAGATCTTTCCACACATCATACTGTAACTTTTCTGCCAACGGTCACACATATCCGCTGAATGATGACTAACTTGTGTCAGCTTCGACGTATTTCTGTTTTTTTACTTTTGCGTAATGGTTCCTACATGTTTGGTTATGTAATGTTTCATCTTTACCCCTTATTGTATCTTTTTGTTTTTCCTAACCCAGAAGAAGCCACTAGCACATGTCGCAAAATGGGTTGGTTTAACTATCTATATTATCACGACCTATTATACCCATTGTCGGTTATCTTTTGTCATTAAAAAATAAAAATAAAGTAAAATAAAAAAAATAAAGAGGAGTCCTATCTCTTTTATATCTCCGCACCCTATCGGCACCTTCCGTAATCTTCCTCCCACCGACTCATCGATAGCGCTCAACGCGATATCTCTCGGTAGAGGATTTCTTCTTTTCTGCCTACTTATCATGTGCCGTGTACACACAATATGCTTGCAGCAACTTCCTTTAATCCTGTGCTCTTGGCCTTGGATTACGCTACAATTATCGTTAAAAATTGTGTCATTCATCTAAGCTTTGTCTATCTAATTCCTAGAAATGGTATACTGCTTTAATCATACTTTTATGTTCTTTTCTCTAGTATTTTACTGCCAATTCTTTCTACATAATGGAATAACACTTCTTTCTTATGCATTTTCACAATTATTATCTTTTTGTTTAATATATCCAATTTTGTTCACATATATATAGTTTACACTTTTAGATGCAAGCAAATTTTCTATTATAGGTTCTTTACTTGTTAAATTATGAAACAATAAATTCTCTTAGGAATTTTACCAATCACAATTTAACAATAGCCAACAGCACTTGTGTTCATATGTAGCAACCTACATTACACTACAAATAGTCATAATGAATTTAGTAATATGTCTGTTTCGCAGATCTAGGAAATGAAGGTGGAGAAAAGGGAGGTTTTTTTTTTTTTTTTTTTGAGATTGTATAAGCCATCTGTCATCATCTCAGCCCTTTTTCTGTGTTCAGTGCAGGACATAAAATGCAAGTAATTTTCATATAGTTCTTTCTCTAGCTCATATCTATCATTTCCAGCAGGAGTGACATCCCATACGTCTACATTTTATATGAAGTATATTAAATACATCTTTATCTAAATAAGGACACTAAAAGTGAAATTAGCTGTTCATGTGACTTCCAGTGTTTCCATAACAAAAGTTTTTCAGTAACAAAAATAATCTCTTTACTTTTTCTTCATTAAATAAAAAGGACCTGTCTTTGTGAAGCCAAAAATGGAAGGTGAAAACCACATCATGTAAAGCCATGATGTGATTTTTCATAACTAATAAGAAAAAAATCTGGCAGTGTTAAAAAAGTTATGCATTTCACAAAGACAAGGCCTTTTCTACAGTTTGTTCCATGACTTATGGGCCACCCTGTATAATACATTCTTGAGGTTAGGTGAACATCACTCATCCTCTGCCAGGATACTGAAGTTCTGCATGAATTTGATAACAGTAAGATAAAATGTGTTTAGTGATGTAGTATGAGTCTTATTTACATATTTTACCTGCTACTATTCAGTAATAATGGCAATTATGGGTTAAGTTGTTCTTTTAATATTTTTAGGGAATGGATTATTTCTTCAAACATAGGCTAATAGATGACCATCCAACTGAGATAGCAAGGTTCTTTCATAATACAAGGTTGCTCAATTTGAGACAAATGCGACTCTATTTAGATATAAGGTAGGGATATGATTTACCATATTATGATCATAGAGATGCAATTAAGTATATTTATAATTACTCCTCTAATCTTGCAAGACATAAAACTTAGAATATTCAATGGTGGCTGAAATTTTTTTATAACAAACAGCAAACGTTTAGAAATTTATTTTGCATAGGCTATAGAGAATTGTATAGTCCTCTTCTTGCAAAAGGATAAGAATACAAAAATTAAATAAATAAACATGAATTCTTATTTTTAAAAAGTGACAACAGTAGTCACATCAAAGCATTATGTGATTTGAAAACTCTTGTATCCTGAAGACAAGTTTTCAGAATACAATGGTGTCTATATTTCAGCAAGCTACTATATTTAGGGATTAAAGCAGTGTTTCTCAACCTTTTTGCTCATGGATCTCTCACCCAATCATACATTTGTGTTGGAAAGGACGGAAAATAATGTTCGATTTTTATCATCAGTTCCAGGTGGATTACAATAAGACCTGAAATTTGATGATATCCTTCTTTACTTTTAAGCCCCACCAGTAATTGAAACATATCAAGATTCCCTTTTGTAACATAATTTTTCCAAAGATTCGGCCTTCTTTTAAATCCAAGAATCTTGTCACTTGAGTTAATATATTTTCTCCTGGGCCCTGCAGCAATTTGTTCAGCATATTAATGTAATGAAAAATGTCAGCTAAATAGG
Source organism: Typopeltis vanoorti (assembly GCF_054136105.1). Classification (NCBI taxonomy): domain Eukaryota; kingdom Metazoa; phylum Arthropoda; class Arachnida; order Uropygi; family Thelyphonidae; genus Typopeltis; species Typopeltis vanoorti. Next base: position 73,348,633 of record NC_143552.1, on the reverse strand, counting down.
CTAGTATCTGCACCCACTTTTGATCTTCAAAACACTTAGCAAAATCTTGTTTATTGTTTTCTTGAAAATATCTTTGCAATTCTTGTTTCCTGAGTCTTTTCACTGACACTGAATTTATTCATAAGAGCTGCACACTGTTTCTTTTGAGATTGTAATAGCGTTTTAAAATAATCAGCACTTTTATTTTCCATATCATTGTAATTTTTCGTGAAACGTCTTTTCAATTTTGCTGGAGCTATTGCTGTATTTGAAAGTTGTTTGCCACAGACGAAACACAGTGGAAGAGAACAATCTGGATCACCAGTCAATGTAAAACCCATTGGTAAGTAATTTTCATTGAAAAGATGAACCTTTTTTGTATTCGATTTTGTATTTGTGTTTTGAAATTCATTATGAGATTCTAATTCTTCATCACTAGCCTCTTCAGAATTGTCTGGATTTTTTCTCTTCAAAAATTCCACATTTTAATGGTTAGAAATTTCTATAAAATAAAAAATGTAACAAAGATGATAAATCAAAATTAGACTAATAAAACTGAAACACAAAACATAAATAAAGAAAAACAAAAGAAATACATGGGAAAACATGGAGAGAGAGAGAGAGAGAAAACGGAACAACTCCAGTATATGGTGATCATTGTTTATATCACGCAAAGCACTTATGTAACCTTACTTTCATTCATCATTCAGAACAAACTATCGATATATCGAATTGAAAGTGTGAATATATTTTCACGTAGGTTAGCTAACAGTGGTTGCCGCGTAACTCAAATGAAATTGGTCTTGAAACAATAAAAATACTTAATACATGCGATGCTATCATTAAAGGTATTAGTTTTTTTTTTAAAAAATTGGTTAAATTAAAGGACTAAAAAAATTAGTTTATAAAACAGATTCAGTTATGTGTCAATGGGGCATTATATCAAGCAATACTTAGTCTGTATTTGAGTTGTAAGTTGGAAGATGGTTTAATGTTAAATCTGGTGTGAGACAAGGGTGTACGTTATCCCCTCTGTTATTCACTATCTATATGGATCAAATTATGAAGGAAAGTGGTATTAAACATGATAACAGAATTGGAGATATTAATGTCAGCTCATTGCTTTATGCGGACGATGTTATATTTCTAAATAAATACGCTACAAGTTTGCAAGATTCCCTGACTGAATTGAATAACTGTTGTAATAGATATGATATGAAGGTCAGCATTAAAAAGACAAAGATAATGAAAATAGATAGAATTGTTGAAAATGTCAACTGTGTTGTGAACGGGGAACCTGTGGAACAAGTAAAATTTCAGCTACTTAGGCACGATTTTTAGTGAAGATAGTAAATTAAATATGAAAATAGACAACAGAATCAACAAAGCTAGTATGATGGGAAGTCGATTGAATAAATTCATATGGAATAAGAGAGAGATCAGTCGGAACACTAAATTAGCTGTATACAAGACAGTGTTCAAACCAGTTTTAACTTATGGAAATGAGAGCTGGGTCAGAAATAAAACACTTGACCAAAGACTAGAGACCACAGATATGAGAGGCATGAACAGATGGCATCAATGGCAATATCATATTAAAAATGAGGATATTAGGAAAGAACTTGACATTGTCGGCATCCAGGAATGCGTTAGCAGAGCTAATCTCAGGTGGTATGGTCACTTAAACAGAATGGGCGAGGAAAGATTAGCAAAACACATGTTCTCTGCCAGGTTGGCAGGAAAATGACCCAGAGGAAGACCAAGATATAGGTGGATTGATACAGTACTTGCCTTGGACGATAGAAATATAAGATCTGATGATGATAATATTGGAGTCTTGACAAGTAACAGACTGATTTGGAGGAAAATTGTAGATAGGAAGTTAGTAATGATGTAAATTTTTCATGTAATACTATCATATCCTGTACACCCCTTGAGGGGTGCATGTCAGGAATTTGATGATGATAAAAATATAATAGAAAAAGTATAATAAAAAGAAATTAAACAAATAATTATGAAAAATCGGGTGGCCCCCCGTTAATGCATAAGTATCAAATAATGTAATTAATAATATTATTTAAACATAATTATTATTTGAGTCTAACTTTCATAAATACAACACCTAAATGCACAATTTGTAATAATATAACTAATAAATTGATGAAATAACAAAAATCGATTGCTCAAACTATCAACTGCAACCTGAAATAAAGGAGTAACCTTCCTAAAAATTATGATCACCGTAAAGTGGAGTTTAGCCGAGAAAACATACAAACTTTTCATATTAATGAGTGAATATACGTACCTAGATGCTAGAAAACACATAGGATTGATAAGAAACTGACTGCGCTTTTCGCGTTTCTTGCTTGCACTGACTCATAAGCGGCACTAGCTAGCGCTAGAACTAGCTCCAGTTGCCGTATGATAAGTTGATCACGCACAGCATTGCCTCGCATCCTAGTGGGAGTTAATACAACTAACGCAAACTCTAATTTATTCCTTTCAGAGAACTCCACTGTTTAAGTTCATTTATTTGCCACTTCTATTCATTATTATTTCTCACAGAACCCTAGAGTTCCATGGAAACCTGGTTGAGAAATGCTGGATTAATGTATCTATGGTGACAGCACACGTTAGCTAGGTCAGCTTATAAGAATGTTAAAAATGAGGCAAAAATGAATAAATAAAAATGCAAATTCTGAATAAGCAGTGCCAAATGAGTGAGTGGTTTGTCAAAAATAAACAGGAAAAAAAAATGTGAATTTTTTAACAATATTTTATTTTTAACAGTGTCTCAGAAGGCATGTTTGCATGCCAGAAATATTTGATATAATTCTGGCATGCAAATCGAATTCCAAGTATTCGATAGAAATTGATCTGCCACTCAATAGGTCCACATGCGCGCGCGCACACACAGCGCACATTATTTGTGCTTATAAAAATGCAGGTTGTGACCTCATCATTTCATTCTTGTTTTTTGGCTGCTCAGTGGGTTAGCCACATCTCCAGTACCTTCAAGATGGAAAGTCTTCATTGTTTAGATGATTCTTTGAGATCACAGGCCATTGGACAACTTGAAGCCGTGAAGGTGGAATGCTTAATGTGTTACGAAGTGTCGTCTCAATACTGTGGGCACAGTTTCAGGAGATAGGAACCATTACAAGAAGAGCTGGTCAAGGTTACCCGTGGACTACATCAACCAGAATAGATCACTATTTGGCTCTAACCCTACAATGTCCTATCACTAACTTTCTCTTGAAGTTGGTGTGGCCACAGGTGAAAACATTTCCAACCAGACTGTGTTAAAAAGACTCAGTTCAAGTGGACTCTATACAAAGAAGTCAGAGGTTTGTATCCCATTAACTGCAGAGCACATCAAAACTAGTGCCATGAACGTGAAACTCAGAATCCTGACAAATGGGGTACAGTTTTGTTCTCTAATAAGTTCCTTTTTTAGCCTACTTATGAATTCTAGATATTTGATCTAGAGAGAACAAGAAATGCAGTACTATCCCTCTGATATCTGAGAAACAGACACTTATGGTGGAGCTGTTTTCTTGTCAGGTGGAATAATAATCAATGGCTGCATTCCTCTTCATGTTTTTGATAAGGATGCCATAACTGTGCAGAGGAACCAAGAACAGATCCTCGAACCGTCTGTATAACTTTATAGGGGTTGCAGTTGGCCTAGATTTTCTTTTCATGCACAATAATGCCACTGCCCATGGAACTCAAGTGGTGGAGGATATCCCAATGAGTGCTGTGACCAAATAATCATAGGTTGAAATCTGAATGAACACATCTGGGATACCCTTGGGTGTTACATTGCACACAGCCACTGTCTTGGTCAGTTGATTAGCTAAAGTCTGTTCTGGTGGAAGAATGAGATTTGTTTCTACAGAATCTTATGGATACTCTTATATCAAACATGGTCCACTGCTGTCAGGCCCATTCAGCTATTAGAGGAGATTACGCTATACTGATATTATGTGACCATATTTTCAAGCATATTGTATTGACATTCTGTAATGTGATATTTTTGGTAATCCATTTCATTGTTATTCTGTTGTACCCTACCATCATACCAAATGTTGGTCTAGCCTAGCTTCATTACAAGCTGCACAAGTTATACCAGATTTTTTAAGCTTCCAAGTCAAGGATGCTGAGCTTAAAAATAGCTATATTTTACTATTACATATAAATTCTTTGCACATATAAACTCCTATGTTTATCTATTTGAATAAAAGTATTAAAATGGTTACTTTTATTTTTTCAATTTTTTTTCACTTGGTTATAAATTAAATCAAACAAACCAAGAAATTATATTCTTGCTTAATCCTTTATTCAAGTGTAAGCAGCCTTGTTTCTTATATCTTGTATCTTCACAACTTTTGTACAAAGTACAAAGTTGTGAAGATACAAAGTATCTTTGTGACCATGTACAAAGAGAGGCTAGTGACTTCACATTAATTGCCTTAGTATCCCAAAATGCAAAGCACACATCCTTTAGAGTGTGCATAATGCATTTAACATGCTATTCAACAACTAGCTCTAATCCACCTTTTCACTATTTGTATATGGGAAATAAATGACTTCTGCATTATTTCATTGTTGGTATCTCTTCAGGGTCTGGCTCCCATTGATGAGACTACAATAAAGGTCAAAACCTTTATTGTAGTCTCAGCAAATACCCAGAGCCACAGTCTGGGTAGTGGCTCTTCCTATTATTTATTTTTTTAGCATATGATATACAGGTCTCAGGATATTACATACATATTACATAAAACAATTGTAAAAATCATATTAAAAGGGGGATACAATCAGGAGTCAGAGCTTAATCCTTAAATCTTGGATCCACTCCAGGGATTCTGGGGTCAGTTTAAATCAGCACTCCTCTTTAGTGCCCGAGATTCTGATTGGTCTATAATTTGCTGCTACAGCAAATTATAGACCAATCTTAGAACCTCCCTTATGCAAGAGAATTATTTTTCCCTCTTTCCACTCCCTTGGAACTGTACTAGAGCTGAGACTTAAATTAAAGAGCCTAGTAAGAGGCATTGCTAGTTCTCCTGCACATTCTTGTAAAACCCAAACTGATACCCCCATCTAATCGCACAGCTATATTTACATTGAGATTCTGTGATATCCCAAGAGCCTCCAATTCATCTACCTCTGTTCTCACACTTCCAGTTATAGATGTGTGCTTGAACTGAAGTTTGTTTCCTCCTCCAGATAATCTACTGGAGGTAATCAGGGTATCTACATAAGCATAAAAAAAAAAAAACTTTAACACAATTGATACTAATGTTACATCTACTGTAGATATGTACCAGAATTTAACATGTTCACTGCCACACTCCTCGGGCATAGTTTGTTACCGCACGCCAAGCACTTTCACTTCTACAAGGGCAGTACAAGTTATCTCGTAGCTGGCTTATCAGACAGAATTTTGTTTCATGCGCTGATGACTGTAACTTGAGTTCAGAGTCAGTGACGTTCAGCATTCGTTGCAGCAAGGTTTATTGTTTCTAGTCTTACAATTATTTAAAATTATCTAAATAAAAACCTTCAATTACGCCATGGCCAGTAAAAGAAAGCTTACGCTAATATGAGCGATGATGAATGGAATGAATTATTTGGTTCTGATTCCGAAGATGATTATAATTCTACAGACGACTCTAGCAATGACTCAGATGGTGATATATCGTATATAAATATGTGTATATGTTGAAAAAACTTCAAAAAAATTGTTTTATTTGCATTAATAAATACATACTTATAATACACAGTTACTTATAATATACTATACTTTTTCTGAAATTATTTTCCTTCTACCAAGCCCTTAGACATGCTGTCCGCTTTATTCACAAGCCAAGGGTCCAAATTAACGTGTTTATACTATGAGTTAACTCATGCTTGGCATAGGAGGTCGGTAATCGACATACGAGTATATTCGTAGTTGGCTTGCAAGGCTCATACTGGTAGTTGGTATATGAGCAAATATGCCGAATATAAGGAAATATTCGGCAGCGAACGTGTTAAGTAAATTGATAATTAATGGAGTTAATGTCATCATTCTAGATGGAGTTAAGTCTCTTAAAGACCTAATAATATTATCATGGGGAAAATAATACTTGTAACAATGGTACTTGGTACTTGTTGAAAACATAGTCAATGCTATAGCAAATGCTGTCATAACCGAAAAGTATTGACCAAAGCTTTCTAAGCATAGTGTTATGCTAAAAATGGTTTATAACAAACTATTTACTATGACACTATTCCTGTTGTTGTTAATATAATAGTTACAAGTTACATAAAGATAATTTGCATTGCCATTAGCCAGCTATTGAAATCAATAAGAAAAAAAAGATCAGATTGTCAGTAATACTTTATTTTCCTCTATCTCTTCCAGGCGTGATGTGCTAGACCATTTAATAGAACTTCACAACTATAAGAACCAGTTTCTTCCTCATGCTCTGCGTAAATTCTTTCAGACTCTTCAAGCTCCAAATCATCAGAATAACTATCTGCGCACACTTATTAAGAAATTTTCAGCAAGGTTTTGCAAATGTAACCCACAGTTTGGAATGAGCGAAGGTAAATTCTTTAATATTCATTATTAAAACATTTTTAAAATTCAGTTACAATTCAATTCGATTGTAAGGTGTCTGTTGGCCTTATAATAACAGCTTTTCTGATATAGTGCTGCCACCAAAAGAAAGACCATGATAGGCTAGATTCTAGTCATTGACAAAGGGTTTTTTTTTTTTTTTCATCCCACCACTTTCAGAGTTAATAGATCTCTATCACAGACAAGTAAGTGATGGAGATCTATTAACCTTTTCCCAAAAATCTGGTTTTAACCCCACATCTCAAAAAAAAACTTATTATAGACAAAGATTTGAGTGTTAGGTTTTAGAATCACGAGATGATGACAGCAGTTGTCTTCCTTACCGATACCTCAAAAATCGTCAATAGCTATGGGTTCAGTTTTTGATAATGTCTGAATGGAGACTGCCCCTCATGTAGTGGCTACATGATTCGGGTGCTACATTGTTGCAGGGTGAGCGGGACGCTGCATGCAACAATGTAGCGCCCGAAGTATAGGCGAAGTGCGTGGTCGTCGAATGCCAGTATTGCATCAGCTCGCCTGTCGACCACACGTCGCAAAAATTCTTATTTTATCGCACTCGTCCATATTGTTTTCTAATATTGTGTTGTGGTATTTCAGGAAACAAGTTATTTCTTTAGTAAAATTTGAAACCCTACAAAATGGAGACAAAAAAAAAAGCCAAAGAGCAAAACCTTTTAACCTTCTTTAGTAGAGGCAAGGACAATATTCAGGAGAAAAGTAGTGATGGTACTGAAAGTATGCCAAGTACTAGTGCTTCGAGTTTAGAAGAAACAAAGAAAAAAAAATGTCAATACTTTGGAATGTGCAATACAAACCAAGAAAAGAAAAGGAAACTTTGTTAGGCGTTTCGACAAGGACTATTTAAAGCTTGGTTTCATTGTAGCCCCTGGCAGTGAACTATCACCACGGCCTTCGTGTGTAGTATGTTCTGAAATTCTGTAATGATGCTATGAAACTTTCCAAACTTGCTTGTCATTTGCTTTAGAAGCATAGAGATTTTATTGATAAGCCACTGGACTTTTTTCAAAGATTACGTGACCAGATGAAAAGTCCGAAAAGTAAAATGAAAATGATGATGACTAGTGACAAGTCGCTGCTTCGAGCGTCTTATTTAGTTGCTCTTCGAATAGCTAAAATGGAAAAAAACATTTACTGTTGTTGAGGAGTTAGTAAAGGCTTGCATCTTATATGTCGTACAAGAAATTTTGGGTCCTCAAGCCACTAAAACACTGGAGGCTATATCGCTTTTGGACACCACCATTCAGAGGAGAATTATTGATATGGCCACTTGAAAAGCAAGTTGTAGAGGGGATAAAGAAATCGAGATGTTTCACGATTCAACTTGATGAATCAACTGACGTGAGTAACCATGCTATCCTACTTTGCTTCGTGAGGTATAGTGAAGATGAAGACTTAAGGGAAGAACTTCTTTGTTGCCTTGACTTACCTGGACACACCACTAGTTCAGAGATATTTAATGCTCTTGACAGGCATTTTCAAGCACAGGGCTTAGACTGGAGCAAATGCGTTGGGGTGTGTATGGATGGTGCTGCAAACATGACTGGACGTCACTCAGGAGTAGTTGCGAAAATAAAGGAATTTGTGCATCACAGAGGTTTTGTTCACTTGCTGTATGATCCACCGGGAGCACCTAGCTGCAAAGAAGCTTTCTGCTGAACTAAACAGTGTGATGAATGATGCAGTGAAGATCATTAATGAAATTTGTAGTCGAGCTATGAACTCCAGGCTGTTCACAACACTGTGTGAGGGTATGGAATCACACACCACCAACATCTCCTTCTCCCTGCAGAAGTGAGGTAGTTATCGAGAGGAAGGGGTTCTTGCACACCTTTTTGAACTGAGGGAAGAAATAAAGCAGTTTCTGCGAGAGCAAAAATCTGACTTATTAGAGCCTTTGTTGAATGAGGAATGGATGGCTAAGCTTGCTTATATGGTGGACATATTTAGCCTTCTTAACGAACTCAATATTTCTCTTCAGGGGTCTTGTACAAATATTTTTACACTGAGAAATAAAATGGATGCGTTCAAAAAGAAGCTATAAGAGGAAGATATAAGAATGTTTCCACTTTTAGGAGAATTTTTGATTGCTGCTGATGTCAACAAGAAAGTCATAATCAACATAATAAGTCAACATTTAAGGGTGTTAGCTGAAAACTTTAATAATTATTTCCCTGAAAATGAGGATCCTCATAAAGGTAACCTCTGGATTAATAATCCCTTCTTGAAAGATATAAAATCATGCGCACTTGATCCTCGTGAAAAAGAAAAGCTGATCAAGTTGTCTTCTGATGTCACTCTGGTGTCCAGACATAAAATGCAATCATTGTCTCAACTTTGGATATCACTCAAAAGAATATCCATCTCTGAGTTATAAAGCTATCAAATTGTTGGTTGTTCTTCCGACTTCCTATTTGTGTGAAAAAGACTTTTTCAGCCATGTCAGTAATAAAAACCAAACAGAGAAATCAAATGGATATTATTGCAGCGCTTTGTCTCTCAGAAACAATGCACCAGCCATGTATATCAAATTTTCTAACCTATAAGCAGTAGCAGATGTTGCACTAGTTAAAAATTGTAATTTTATAACATTGGATTTAATAAATAAAATACTATCTACATTGGTTTATGTTTCTGTCTTAGCCGTCAGCCAGTCCGCAAAATATTTCTCCTATTTTCCCCAGTACGCAGGTGTAAAAAGGTTGAAAAATGCTGCTCTAGATCGCACCATATGAAACACTCATATCACAATAGTGCTCCCTCTGCCAGTCAGATTTCACTGCAGGTACAGTGCAATTTTTGTGGGCATTTTCTATCATGTACATCAAGCATGCACCTTGTATATCATAGATAATTACTGCACATTACCATCTATTTGAGTGAAGCCCGTTTTTTCCCACTGTAACAATCATCACATGAAATTAAGAGACAGTCAAACTCAGTCATCTGTGTAGTCCCATATAATGAGAATATAGTGAAAGAGTCCCATATAATGGAAGCCAAAAGATAATGCTCTAGTTGTCATTAATTGTACTGTTCAGATGCATGCTTGACAGCTGCCATATACTACTGCTTCTGGTCGTGGCTTATTACCCTATTCCATTAAATTTGGTTTTGAACACCTTCGTGGTGAAATGGGTATATGAAAAGTGTAAATCAAAATCAGAATTGCATTGCCATTCAACTGTAAAATATAGTCTATGTCTGTCTGTGTGCCGTTATAAATATTCATATATATTTATTATTCACGTTGTCATCAACTGTGCCTTTGTACTACCCTAAGTTTTTACTGCACCTTAACTTCTATCAACTCTCGCAGATAAGACATTAACTGCTTACCAGTTAATCCTACCAAGTCTGATTTCTGTGCCCCCCCCCCTCCCAACAGAGGTATTGGTTCTTGAACCATCAGTAGAGATGGGTGAGAAATCAGCGTGTGCTGCTCTGTGTGCATTAAACAATTGCAGACAGATGGAGTATAAGATTTCTGTAGCTGACAAAGTGAGAGGTTGCAGGATGGTGTGATGTTATGTTTAGCGTAGCTAACGTTGTCAACATTTATACCAACAGCTTGCACAGTTTCTTTAACACGCATACCAAAATGATGTATAACAGTTTGAAGAGTGTGATATTGAGCTTCCCAATGCAGAGAGAAGATACTAGTCCATGTAGGATGATCTGAGAGATATTTTATTTTTAGGGCATAATTAAGAGATAACTGTTTCTGTCGAAGTGATAGAGTCTGTTCATTTGCTTCAACATAAAGACTTTAAATGGGTGATGTGCAAAAGGTATCCATATACCCTGATGATGGATGGAATCCAACCATTGTAGGTTACTCAGTCTTGCAGAACCATAAACTTAGAACCAATAATCCAACTTTGAACGTATAAGTGCACAATAAAGATGGAGCAATGAAGCTCGATCAGCACCCTACTCAGTAGAGGATAGAGTGTGGAGGAGGTTCAAAGTTTTTTGCATTTTTCTCTTAGTTGATGAATGTGTGCTAGAAATGCAAGCTTTTTTGTCAAAGATGAGTCCCAAGAACTTGGTTTTTGTAGCTACTGGAATAACAGTATGTCCCATTCTTAATTCAGGATCTGGATGATGAGTGCATTTTCGAAAGAATTGTACACAGACACTTTTTTCTGTTGAAAAACCTAAACCCATTATTAAGAGCCCACAGAGAGACATGATCAATTGCTTGCTGAAGTTGTCTTTCAATTACCCTCACGTTACATGAGTGACAGTAAATTGTGAAGTCATCAACATATAGAGCATTGTCTACAGCCGGAGAAAGCTGTTCAATGAGTTAATTTGAATAGCAAAAAGGGTCACGCTTAAGACAGAGCCTTGGGGAACACCCTGTTCTTGATGATATGGTCGAGATAGCATACTTCTCACTCTGACTTGGAAAGTTCGCCTTGACAGAAAGCTTTTAATAAATACAGGGAGGTGTCATCTGAGACCTAGGTTATAGAGGTCTTTTAATATGCCATATCTCCAGACTGTGTCATAAGCTTTTTCCATGTCAAAGAAAACTGAAACTAGATTCTCACTTCAGAAATGCATCTCTTATACAAGTTTCTAAACAAACCAAATGGTCTAAAGTTGAATGATGTCTACGGAAACCACACCGTGGTTCTGGAAAACTTTCAAAACAATTCTTTTTAAGAGTAGGTTATAAAAACAACTAAAAAGTGCTGAAACAAGTTCTTAAAGAGCTAGATTAAAATTTTTGGAGCTAGGGAAGAAAAAAGGAGCTAGATTTAGCTCCAAAAGAACTAAATTGGCAATACTAGTCTGTACATCAGTTTTTATGTTGTTTTATGTTTTTAGGAAATGTTAATGGGAACAAAAATAAAGTTATGGAATGTTCTGTAGCTTTAAATAACAAGGGTGTCCAGACAATTATTGGTAGATTGTGTGCGTGCGCGCGTGTGTTGCACACAGTGAAATGCTAATGAAAGAAATTGAAATAGGAATAAATTAAAGAAAGTCATTGTTGAATCTCTTTTTAGAGGATGTCCTGGTTTTCTTTTTCCTGATGGCTTATAAATTAAAACTTTGTTTGATATGTGTTCCATTCATGTTATACTTTTTTTTTATTTTTTCTATTACTCAGTTGCTCAGTGAGATAAAATTTCAGCAAAATTTGGCACTATAGTTAATTTCAATCTCAGATGCAGTTCGACATCTATAATGCGATTCCTCCTCTTCGTCTTAATATCTACAAGGGCCGAAAATCCAACTTCGCACAGATATGAACTTGGAAATAGAAAAATTAACCTTAGAGCTTTATCTGTTAATTCAGGAAATTCATTCTGTATTTGTAGCTAAAACGATGATAACGTATTCTCGTTGTATTTATTTTTTAGGAAACCATCAGAAGCTAGTTCTAAAAGTTGTTCTTCTATTGACAATAGATCCTTTGGGATAGATTTGTTGATATTGAAAGGGTATCTTATCCACTCAATGTCCGATTCAGGGAAATACTTTCCTAGATTCATTTGTAAGCTTTGTAAATGATGCATGATAGTAATTTTTACATCATTGATTTGTTCATTTGAACTTACGAGCAATTCATGAAGAGATGGAAATGCATCAAATTCACCATTACCAACTCACTTTTGCAATAACTTCATTTTTGCCAACGTGGTGTTCACTTTATCTTGGACATGAAATATAGAAATTTCCTTGCCTTGTAAAGATAAATTAAGACTATTTAATACAGTACTGAGCCATTTCCAATTATATAAATACTTTTTCAATTCAAACTTTTCATCAAGAAAAACTTGTAGTTCATTCCAAAGTTCAAATAAACGAGTAAGGACTTTTCCACGAGAAAGCCAACGAACATCGGTATGGAAAAGAAGTTGTGTATAGTTGCTTCCCATTTCTTTGCAAAGTTGAGAGAAAAGTCTGGCGTTTAATAATTTATGATTTTTACAGCTTTATCAAGAACACTTTTCTTAGGTCTGTACACATCATATGTGTAGACAAAGAATTCCTGTGTATGCAGCAGTGTGTCGACTTTGCATCTAGTGCAACAGCTTGAATCCTTGAAACAAGCCCCTTTTTAGATCTGACCATGGATTTTGCTCTGTTCGTGCTTATTCCAACACAACTTTTCCAATCAAGCTTGTTTTGATGCATAAACGTATTTTACTGTTGAATATTTCTTCTCCTGTTGTATGCTCTGGCAAGGGTTGGCAATATAAAAGGGAGTTATGAATTTTTTGATTTTTTTCGTACCTAAAGAACACTAGAAGATTTGCAAATGTAATGTCGGTTGATTCATCTACCTGAAATGCATAATAACGACTACGTATATCAGATAGCAATGTTCGTTTTATATTTTCAGCCATTTCAGTGATCCTTCGATGAACAGCACTATTTGAAAGGCAAATCTGATCAAAAGATCTTCTTGCATTATCTCCGATCATAATTTCTGCTATTATTTTTGCTGCAGGCTTGACCAAACTTTCACCAATTGTATTCCATGCACCACTTTTTGCTATTAATAGCAACACGATATGAAGCTTCTAAATCCTTCATATTTTCACCTCCTGACATCGCGACATCACTTTTTGAGATTCTTTTAAATTTTTTAGTTTATTTCGAAAAAATTCGACAGGTTTGTCCTTGTATTCATTATGTTTTGATTCAAAATGGCGATTTAAATTAGATGGCTTCATGCTTTCATTTTCTAAAGTCATCATCATCAAATTCCTGCCATGTACCCTCAAGGGGGTGTACAGGATATGATAGTACTACATGAAAAAAATTACATCATTATTAATTTCCTATCTACAATTTTCCTCCAAATCAGTCTGTTACTTTTCAACACTCCAACATTATCAGATCTTATATTTCTATCGTCTAAAGCACTCTGGGTCGTTTTGCTGCCAACCTGGCAGAGAACACTTGTTTCGCTAATCTTTCCTCGCCCATTCTGTTTAAGTGACCATACCACCTGAGATTAGCTCTGCTAACACATTCCTGGATGCTGACAATGTCAAGTTCTTTCCTAATATCCTCGTTTTTAATATGATATTGCCATTGATGCCATCTGTTCACGCCTCTAATCTTTCTCAGGGCTCTCATATCTGTGGTTTCTAGACTTTGGCCAAGTGTTTTACTTCTGACCCAGCTCTCAGATCCATAAGTTAAAACTGGTTTGAACACTGTCTTGTATACAGCTAATTTAGTGTTCCGACTAATTTCTCTCTTATTCCATATGAATTTATTCAATTGACTTCCCACCATACCAGCTTTGCTGATTCTGTTGTCTATTTCTATATTTAATTTACCATCTTCAGTAAAAATCGTGCCTAAATAGCTGAAATGTTTTACTTGTTCCACAGGTTCTCCATTCACAACACAGTTGATATTTTCAATGATTCTGTCTATTTTCATTGTCTTTGTCTTTTTATTGCTGACCTTCATACCATATCTATTACAACAGCTATTCAATTTAGTTAGAGAATCTTGCAGACTTGTAGCGGATTTATTTAGAAGTATAACATCATCCGCATAAAGCAAAGAGCTGACATTAACATCTCCAATTTTGATATCATGTTTAATACCACTTTCCTTCATAATGTGATCCATATAGATAATGAATAACAGAGGGGATAATGTACATCCTTGTCTCACACCAGATTTAACATTAAACCATCTTCCTGTACTTCCTTCAATTCTAACTGCTGACTTACAACTCAAATAAAGACTAAGTATTGCTTGATATAATGCCCCATCGACACCATATAACTGTAGCGTATTTGAATAGCTTCTCTCTTGGCACCTTGTCATATGCCTTTTCCAGATCGACAAAACTTAAATACAGATCTTTGTTATATTCCCATGCTTTCTTGACTATTTGTCGTAAAGTGAAGATCTGATCCTGACAGCCTCTATTTGGCCTGAATCCAGCTTGTTCTTCACCAAGCTTTTCTTCCACAATTCTTCTCAACCGTTTCTCAAGTATACTTGCATAGATCTTGCCAGGAACACTCAGTAGGGAAATACCTCTGTAATTCTCACATGCATTTTTATTTTCCTTTTTATATATGGGTACTATGAGAGCTCTACTCCAATCATCGGGAATTCGTCCCTCTATCTAGGCGTTCTGAACTATGCAGTGCAGCCACTGTAAAACTCTCTTATACCACCATACTTCAGCATTTCTGGTCGAATATCATCTACTCCTGCTGCCTTTCCACATTTCAAGCCTTTGATGGCTTTTTCTACTTCAAGTATGGATATGTATTCCTGACTGCATGCCTGGTCAGTGTTTTTTACCACTGTGCTGTCATCAACGCTTGTTTCATTTAGCAGTTTTTCAAAGTAATTACTCCATACTTCAAGGATATCTTTTTCGCCCGTTTTCATGTCACCTTTATCATCTCTAATTCCTTTTATAGCACTCTTTCCTCTATTCTTAAGCTTCTTCAACAACCTCCATAATATTTTGCCAACTTCTTCAAATTTATTTTCTATATTCTTGCCAAAGTCCTCTCATGACTTTTGTTTAGCTAGTTTTACACAGTGTTTAGCATTCTTGCATTTGTCTCTAAGAGCACAAGCTGACTTATTTGACAGGAACTTTTGGTATGCTTTCTTCTTTTCCTTCACTGCCTCTTTAACTTCCTGTGTCCACCAGGGAGTTCTGATTTTTTTTATCCTTACAGACAACCTCACCACATGCCTCTCTGGCAGAATCAATCAATGTTTTCTTCAAAGTTTGCCACTGAATCTCCAAGGTTTGATTCCTATTCTCAGACTCTTCCATTTTTTCTTCAATAATCTTTGTGTATTTTAGTCTACAGCTCACATCTGAGAGCTGCTCAACTTTTATTCGCTTTAAAACTTTCTTACATGTTATTCTTTTCAATATGAAATTCAATTTTATCCTGCTCAAGACTAAATAGTGATCACTTCCAATTTCAAATCCTCTGTACACTCTGGTGTCCTGCACCAGGGAGAAAACATCACTATCAACAATAACATAGTCAATGAGATTTTTCTTATTCCTAGCCTCTTCTCTCCATGTGAATTTGTGCACATTTTTATGTTGGAACATGGTGTTAGTAATAGCCAATCCATGTCCTGAGCAGAAATCCAACAGATATTTGCCATTATTATTAGCTTTGCTCTTTTGTCCAAATTTCCCCAAAATATTTTTGTATGTCTGACAATCATTTCCTACTCTGCTATTTAGATCCCCAACAAGGACCAACTTTTCATTTTTCATTGTGTCAGTTGCTTTTTCTAAAGGCTCAAAAAATTCCTCCACTTCTACCTTAGTAAAACCTTCTGTGGGACCATAGGCACAAATAAGTCTCATTATCCAGTTCACCATTCTCATATTTGCCCACATTACTCTACTTGAGACTGACTGCCATTCAAGAAGATTAGCCTCGTATTTTGTGTTGAATACTATGGCTACTTCTTCTTTTCCTTGATTGTCATTGCCTGAATATAGCATTTTGTATTTATTGCTCAGAAAGATCTCGCCAGTTTTGGTCTTTTTTGTTTCAGTCACCCCTATTATGTCGATCTGGTACTTATCTAATTCCTCAGCTAGCTCCATTTCTTTGCCATTCAGGCTTCTTACGTTGATAGTACCGATCTTTAACTCTGGTGATGTTGAGTTGGGGTTTATTTTCAGATTTGTTCCAGTAGCTGACTTTTCGCTGTTCGCCCTGGTTTCCTGGCGAAAACAACGGGGGCCTTGTTTAACTGGGCGACGCCCCAGCCGGCATGAAATTTTGTCATGTTGTACCATCATTCTATATTTTGGTTTAACCAATAAGAATACAATTCGGTCGGCTAAATCCCAAATTGCCAGCCCATCTTCGTCCGTTCAGTATCCAAGTAGATACCCAACAGGGTGCACCACGAGAAGGTGAAGATTGGACATTAGGTCAGAAGTCCTGGTCGGTTTTCTGCATTCCTTTAAAGGCTATGTGGAGGTCTCCTCTCAGTTATACAGCTTTGACCCTTAAAGTTTCACCACAAATTACACATAATGGAATAGGTTCCTCTTCATTTCCCGTCCATGAAAATCCACATTTCAAATAATTTATATCGTACTTACGAAGTTTTCTCATCTTTTTTCTAGTTGGTTCTTTAGAGATGTCAGACGACACAACCTTATCTATTTCACTTGATCCAGATACAATATCAACGTTTTCTTGTTGCTGAAAGATACTTGTATCTGCTAGGTTCTTTTCTTTTGTGCATTTTAAAAATCCAGTCTTTAACTAATGATCCATACTTAAGAATTTGAAAGCTAAAAAAATTACCGTATTTAATGAACAGTCCTTCAACAAATGAATAGTGAAAGCAGAGCTCGAAACAGACACCAGTGGTAGGCCAGTAGAGATAAAGCAGCTATGAAGACATTCATTTGATTGGTGCGACATTAACAAAAGATCGCGCTACTAAATGACAAAGGCATACCGACAGTTGAGTTGAAATGCTAATTCTCTTCAACCGAATTCCTTATATAATATCGAAACACATTCACTATATATTTCTTAGTTTTAACACGTTCGCTCAAGCAAAACCATATGTTGCCAGTGCAACATATGTTTTGAGTCTACTATACAGCATTTTATGTGTGAGGGGACATGCGAATCATTAGTTAGTGCCGTTTTTATCCCAGTTGTCTCTAATTGCACTGTTTGTTGAGAAACATATTACACAGCCTGCAGATGTCTCTGTACCTTATTCAGTGATACAATAGGAACGTTTTATGATCCCGAACTTCACGGATACAGTAAATTTTATGCCATGCGTTAATGATGCATAGCCGATAATTGCCACGGAACCCCCCCTTGAATACCTTTCACGTACCCCCAGGGTTACGCATACCACACTTTGAGAAAAGAAATGCTGCTTCTTTAGAGGATGTCCTGGGCTATAGAATTAAGAATATTAATTTGCTGATGATTTGGTGTTCATACCTAAATCAAAATATGGTTGAGTTACTAATTAAAAAAAAATAATAATAAAAAAAAAAGAGTCCAAATTATGGCTTGGTATTAAATATAGCTAAAACAAAATATATGGTAATAAGCAGAAATCAGCAACAAAATAATACAAGTTTAAGAGTATCAATGGGACTCATTCAAAATGTAAAGGCTTATAATTATTTATGAGTAATGATTAGAAGATGCAAAAATAGTTATGGCAAAAGAAACATTTTGGAATACCTCTGGAATAAATAAACAGACTGAAAATAATAAATTCCTATATACAGTCCACACTGAATTATGGATGTGAGACATAGACATATACAAGATTCATAATCCGGAAATTGCAGGCCTTTACCTGGAGTGCTATAGGCGAGCACTGAAGATTTCTTTAGGTATTGAAGTTAATGGGAAACAAAAAAAAAGTTCTCATGGAAGACCTTATAAAGAGAAACATACCAGATGGCAGGGCACGTATTAAGAACATTGGCAAGAAAATCATCTCTGGAAATATGAAAGAAAATTAGAGGGAGAATATACCATGATAGATCAAGAACTTGTTGTTTTTATGATTCAAAGAAATGGATGAACAACAAGAGCTATTACAAGCATAAAAGGATAACACAGTGGCATACCATGATTGCATCATCAAATTCCTGACATGTACCCTCAAGGGGTGTACAGGATATGATAGTACTACACGAAAAATTTACATCATTACTAACTTCCTATTTACAATTTTCCTCCAAATCAGTCTGTTACTTGTCAAGACTCCAACATTATCAGATCTTATATTTCTATCATCTAAGCCACTTTGTACCGTATCAATCCACCTATATCTTGGTCTTCCTCTGGGGTCGTTTTCCTGCCAACGTGGCAGAGAACACTTGTTTTGCTAATTTTTCCTCGCTCATTCTGTTTAAGTGACCATACCATCTGAGATTAGCTCTGCTAAGCATTCCTGGATGCTGACAATGCCAAATTCTTTCCTAATATCCTCGTTTTTAATATGATATTGCCATTGATGCTGTTGGATTCTGATTATGTAGAGATTAGAGTAATTATTATTTGGTTCAGAATCCAACATGATCTTCCATCACAAAGGCTAGACTTGTAAATATTATTTAATGTAAACAACTTATTTTACAATTTAATATTCATATAACTACTTTAATTTTGTCTAATATCTAATTATTTAATCAAAGATATATGTATTAATAGTAATAAGACTGTATTAAATATTATTAAGCTATTTTAATTATTACTATGTTAATATTATATAAGAACTTGTATTTGATAATTTAACTGTGCATTATTTGAAATGTAAATATTCTCTATTTATTCCTGTTTGTAGAAGTTTAACGTTATGCAATAGCTCAATTTTATTATATTTTGTTTTGTTGTCATGGAAACGTATGTGAGATAGTGAGCACGTTTTTGGAACATCACGTGAGAAGGTTTATTGAAAAGAGTTTTAGAAAGAAATCACGTGAACAATTTAGGCGGGAAGAACGGATATAAAAAGCGAGGAACGCTGGAAAAGGGAGAGCATTAGAGACTTATAAGAGAGAGATTGGCATTAGGTTGGAATCGGAGCATTCGGGAATCACAGTGCGATAATAGCAAGTCGGCAAGTCACGCAAGCAGCTAAATAAAGTCTACTAGTCAAGAGGCAGTTAGCTAATAAGTTGTAGAATAACAATTATAGCTACGGAAAACAGCTGAGTGACTACTAAATAGACTAGCAATACTTGAGTTGAGATTTAATTTCAGGGCCGACCTTTCAAGGACACACGGAAACTTGAAGCATAGCACAAAGTAACTAGAAAATAATTAGAGGCAACAAAGTTGAGTTTGATGATAGCGGTGTTAAGAATTATGGTACCTAAAGGATTAAATTGATGTCGAAGGAGTAGGCAACTGTGCATATTAAACTTCAAGTTAAGGAATTATTGTGTGTTACCTTAGTACAAGAGTTGTTAGTAGAACACTGAATTAGTTAAGTGATGTCAAATGTAGTGCAAGCGGTTTGATCTATGCAAGAATGTTTGATTGTGTGTATTGTGACTGTTAATTAATCCAGTTATTTCTAAGAAGATTTTTTTTTAAATGAGTGCCGTTAATTGATTAAAGTGTATACAATTACAAAAAGTGGCACATAAATATATGAAGAAGGAAAATTGTCGGTAAGAATATTCCAACCATTAATATTCCTATGCAGAGATATGAGTATGTTTCTTCCTAGAATATCCCTATACTAACAGTAACCGTTGTGGAGGTTAACTGAAGCATAGATTTAAAAGTGTAAGCTTGTGAAAAATTATTGCCACCAATAAATTGTATTTGAAACTAAAAAAAAAAACTCTGAGATGTTAATGTGAATGATCACTAAGGAATTTTATGACATTAAGCTTTATTAAGTGTTAAGTGAACTGTGTGAAGACTGTATTAGAGATAACAGATTTACCATTGTCTGAATTTGTATGACAGTATTATCAGAAAAGCTGAAGTGTTTATAATAACTTATTTAGTATTTTGATCTTAAGTGTATAACTTGTGATTATAAAGTTAAATGTTTGTTTTGTTAATCTAATGTTGTATTTTGCCTGAATCTCTTTTACTGCACCATTCATAAAATATTCGAACCAAAGCGGGAGTGATAAAAAGGTTAAATATACTCGGCCAGTATTTATAATAACAACATATAAAGGAAGGGTAGTTGAGAGTTGGTTTATTTTCAATTCTTGAACTAATTCAGATATAAAGTGGCGCAGTCTTTAAATATAAATTTTCTTTATTTGAATTACAAATCAACTAGCAACCTTCTATTTTGTCTAAGAACATCGTAGTGACTAACAAGTCGGATCCAAGGTACAGATTAAGAAGAAGTAGGATCCAACAATGCCATCTGTTCACGCCTCTAATCTTTCTCAGAACTCTTATATCTGTGGTCTCTAGTCTTTGGTCAAGTGTTTTACTTCTGACCTAGCTCTCAGATCCATAAGTTAAAACTGGTTTGAACACTGTCTTGTATACAGCTAATTTAGTGTTCCGACTAATTTCTCTCTTATTCCATATGAATTTATTCAGTTGACTTCCTATCATACCAGCTTTGCTGATTCTGTTATCCATTTCTATATTTAATTTACCATCTTCAGTAAAAATCGTGCCTAAGTAGCTGAAATGTTTTACTTGTTCCACAGGTTCTCCTTTCACAACGCAGTTGACATTTTCAACGATTCTACTTATTTTCATTGCCTTTGTCTTTTTATTGCTGACCTTCATACCATATCTATTACAACAGTTATTCAATTTAGTCAGGAATTCTTGCAGACTTGTAGCGGATTTATTTAGAAGTATAACATCATCCGCATAAAGCAAAGAGCTGACATTAACATCTCCAATTTTGATATCAGGTTTAATACCACATTCCTTCATAATGTGATCCATATAGATAAAGAATAACAGAGGGGATAATGGACATCCTTGTCTCACACCAGATTTAACATTAAACCATCTCCCTGTACTTCAATTCTAACTGCTGATTTATAACTCAAATAAAGACTAAGTATTGTTTGATATAATGCCCCATTGACACCATATATCTGTAGTGTTTTGAATAGCTTATCTCTTTGCACCATGTTGTATGCCTTTTCCAGATCGACAAAACTTAAATACAGATCTTTGTTATATTCCCATGCTTTCTCAACTATTTGACGTAAAGTGAAAATATGATCCTGACAGCCTCTATTTGACCTGAATCCAGCTTGTTCTTCACCAAGCTTTTCTTCCACAATTCTTCTCAACCGTTTCTCAAGTATACTTGCATAAATCTTGCCCAGAACACTCAGTAGGGAAATACCTCTGTAATTCTTGCATTCAGTTTTATTTCCCTTTTTATATATGGGTACTATGAGAGCTCTACTCCAATCATCAGGAATTCGTCCCTCTGTCCAGGCATTCTGAACTATGCAGTGCAGCCACTGTAAGACTTTTATACCACCATACTTCAGCATTTCTGGTCGAATATCATCTACTCCTGCTGCCTTTCCACATATCAAGAATTTGATGGCTTTTTCTACCTTGAAGTATGATATGTATTCCTGACTGCATGCTTGGTCAGTGTTTTTTACCACTGTGCTGTCATCACTGCTTGTTTCATTTAGCAGTTTTTCAAAGTAATTACCCCATACTTCAAGGATATCTTTGTCTCCCATTCCTTTTACAGCACTCTTTCCTCCATTTCTAAGCTTCTTCAACTTCCAGAATATCTTACCACCTTCTTGATATTTATTTTCTATGTTCTTGCCAAAGTCCTCCCATGACTTTTGTTTAGCTAGTTTTACACAGTGTTTAGCTTTCTTACATTTGTCTCTATATTCTCTAAGAGCACAAGCTGACTTATTTGCCAGGAACTTTTGATATGCTTTCTTCTTTTCCTTCACTGCCTCTTTAACTTCCTGTGTCCACACCATGCGATTCTGAATCTGATTTTTTTATCCTTGCAGACAACCTCGCCAAATGTCTCTCTGGCTGAATCAATCGGGGTTTTCTTCAAGGCATGCCACTGAATCTCCAAGGTTTGGTTTCAGTTCTCAAACTCTTTCATTTTTTCTTCAATAATCTTTTTTTATTTTAGTCTACAGTTCACATCTGAGAGCTGCTCAACTTTTATTTGCTTTAAAACTTTCTTGCATGTTATACTTTTCAATATGAAATTCAATTTTATCCTGCTCAAGACTAAATAGTGATCAGTATAAAAATTGCACCATAATCCTGTAACATTACCAAGGGAGAAAACGCTGTATAGTGTAATTTTATTTGCATTTAATAAGTGAATAAAAGAAGCTCTTTAGAGATGAATTGATTATATATCTGAAAGATAAACTCATAATGCAAGATTCAGTATCAAAAGATTTACTTACATTTCTGATATAATACTTAAAAGTACATCATTCATCATCATCATGCTTTTCAAGGATTTAGGCCACTAGAGTAGCCTGTTCCAGCTTTAAAAGTCATCGTTGAATCTCTTTAGAGGATGTCCTGGTTTTCTTTTTCCTGATGGCTTGTAAATTAAAACTTTATTTGGTATGTGTTCCATCCATTTATGTTTATACTTTTTTTATTTTTTCTATTACTGATTCCTGGTTTAATTCTTTTATAATTTCTTAATTTCTTTTGTGATGAAATAGAGTATACTTTGCAGTTTTTCTCAAACTTCATTTTGGCTGTTATTAATCTTTGTGTTTTTGTTTTATTATCCAGATTTCACTTCCATACAGTAGGACTGGTATGACTAAATATGACTAAATTTTTGTATATTTTTAGTCTAGTTTGTTTTTGAACTAGGTTAGGTTTAAATACACTTAGGCTTAAAAATATATATACGATATTATTATTTACTTATGTTTATTTTTATTAACTATAATAGCTTTTTAACATCTTCAGAACTCTACTACTAAGAAGAAATCCAAATCATCTGTTAGAACAGATGATTTGGATTTCTTCCTTTTCCAGTCCCTGATGGGATTGACGTGTTAATCCTATCCACTTGCTAAGCCTCTGTAACTAAGTTGGTATCAGGGATTATGACTGGAAATTTCCAGGTTCGTATCCTGTTTATAATTTATAAGGGCTTTTCAGTGGAAGGAGTTAGCTGGTCTCGTTTTTTCCTCTCCAGAAACACAGGCTTTTCATCTCACAAAACAGGCAGAGTAGCCAGAGCAAAAACCTTTGTGTAGAAAGCTTCCAATATTGAGACCACATGTTTTTAGATAAATGATTTAGACCAGCAGTTTGAGTGTTGAATCTGGTAATAGCATCAGAAGAGCTATTATAACTGCATTAGCAACTCTACCTTCATGCAGGGAAAGTAACCATGCAGTCCTGATCTAGGAATTTCAGTCAAGAAGGAGTTCATGCAGAACTACAAAGTTGGCAATTATGACAAACTTAAAAGGCAACTTGGAACTGTGCCATGGCATAAGTAGCTATATATCATTAGTGCATGGGAAGCAATCAAGAATTGTTTGAGCAAGGCAATATTAGAGTGCATACCCAGGGTCAGGAGGATAAACCGAGTAGGGATTAAGTGGATGACGCAATATAAAGCAGGAGCTGCAAAAAAAAAAAAAAAAAGCATTGTGGAAGGAATATAAACAACAAGATGATCAGCATGCTCCCAAGCAGTATAAAGCACAAGCAAGAAGAATAACTAGTATAGTAAGGAAGGCTAAAACAGATTTTGAGAGAAAATTAGCTAAGCAGGCCAAAGTAAATCCAAAAACGTTTTTTCGATGCATAACAGGAAAGATAACTTTATGCAGGGCTGGGACTGGATGGGGGCGTGGCTTATAGACAAACATTAGAGGTTGATATATGGTGGAATCAAGGCAAATGAGGGCAACTAATGGAGTGCTCCCAGAGCTCTGTACTAAGAAAACAAAAGCAATAGTTCAGTTACCAAGTGATCACTTTGCAAGGGTATTCTTCCAGGTGGTGACTTTGCAGTTACTGAGGTGACAGAGACTGATATGAGCATTGAGGTAGCTGAACTGGAGGTACTCAGTATATTGAAAAATATCTATGTGAGTATAGCAGCAGGCCTGGACAGTATGTCAGCTCATGTTTAGTTCATATGCAGTACTCTGTCAAATGCCTTTGACAGAGTACCACATGGAAAACTATTACATAAGCTGAAGCAAACAGGAATGGATATGAGGCTGGTGGCAAGAGTGGGGGTGTGGCTGATAGACATCAGAGGTTGGTGTATGGTGGAGTGGAATCAAGGCAAATGAGGGCAACTAGTGGAGTGTTCCCAGGGCTCTGTACTAGGACCACTACTCTTTAATTTGTACATTAATAATACAGTGGTGCCTCGCAATTCAACACTAATCCGTTGTCGAACTAATGTTGAATTGCGGGACAATATTTTCCATATAAGTTTATGGAAAATGGATTAATTCGTTGTTGGAGCCCCCCCCCATCCCACTCCCCTGTTGGGTGTGGGGGGGAAATATACCATATTATTTACTTTTCGTATTTTACTATTGTATAATACACTAAATTACAAAATATGCTATTGTATACACAATACATACAATCTATTGAGCCTTAGAGTTTGAAGGGAGTCTTCTTTATCCTGTTCTACCTCGTCTCCTCTTTGCTTGAACAGGGATGAGGAAGAACTGTCTCTGCCTCATTTTCAAGTGATGCATGATGGTGTTGTTGAACAAGTCTGTCATTCTACTCACATCAGCAGTGTTGGGATGCCATTCCAAACAAACAAACTGCACCTTCTCCCCAATGGAATAAAACTTCTTTAATGGCAGCTGTTGGCATCAGCCCTCTTTTTTCCTGGCATCCTCTTCTTCAGGTAAAATTCCTCTTTCTCTCTCCTTTGTTTGCTGAGTGATCTGAGTTAGTTCTTCCATGGTCAGTTCATCATCATGATCCTCTACAAAGCTCTTCTACATCAGCCTCATCAACCTCTTCTATGTTGAGATTTTCTGCCATCGAAATCATCTCTCACATGGCTGCAGCTGCTTGTCATCCTGAGAAAAATTAGGAACGAGTTTCTTCCATGATGCACGAAGGGTTCTCTGTGTCACTCCATCCCAGGCAGTTTTAATAAAGGAAATGGCGTGGAGAATGTTGAACTTGGTCTTCCAGAAGTCCTTCAGTATCTTGTCAGAAGAGTGAGTCACGTCGAAAAGCCACGAGAACAAAGCCTTGGTGTAAAGTTCTTTAAAACACGCAAGCTTCTTGATCCATGGGTTGGATCAGTGACGTGTTTGGAGGCAAGAACTGTTTCAAAAATGTCCTCTAAGTCTTGAGGGTGGGCACTAGCATTGTCAAGGATCAGCAATGCTTTCAAAAGCAAATTGTTGTCAGTGAGGAACTTCTTCACGCTTGGGGCAAACACCTCAAAAATCCTATCTTTGAAAACTTGCTGGTCTACCCAAGCTTTTTGCATTGGATTTCCACATCACTGGCAGTTTGGACTTGTGATTTTTCTTCCCAAAGCACTGAGGATTTTCTGGGTGGTAGACCAGAAGTGGCTATAGTTTAAAGTCTCTGCTTGCATTTGCTGCCAATAACAAGGTAAGCCTATCTTTTATAGGCTTATGTCCTGGAAGCTTCACTTCTTCTTGCGTGATGTAAGTTCGATTTGGCAAGCACTTCCAAAATAACCCAGTTTCATCCCTGTTAAAAATTTGCTGTAGCAGATAGCCTTCCTTCCTGATTAAATCTTCAAATTTTTTCACAAACTTTTCTGCAACCTCTTTATCTACACTAGCAGATTCCCCCTGTCTGAGAACACTATGGATGCCTGTTCTACCTTGAAATCTGTGAAACCAGCCTCAGTTTGCTTTGAATTCTCAGTTTGATCTGAGTTACATCCTGGAGTTTTCTTCTGCAATTCTTCAAAAATTAACCTAGCCTTCTTACAGATCATTGCCTGAGTTACTGGATCTCCCTTCATCTGTCTTTCTCTAATCCAGGTGATAAGCAGCTTTTCCATCCCTTCATTGATTGAAATCCATTCTTGTCAGAAATCTTCATTGCACCAGCAGACATCCTAGCACCCATAATCTTCTCTCTCTCTCTCTCTCTCTGTTGCCACAGTTGACCTAGGAACACCATACTCTTGAGCTACATCTGTAATTGTTCTACCTTTCTGCACTTTATCTACAATTTCTTTCTTCTTCTTATGCTCAACCAAATGTGCTTTTTTCCTGAATTATTCCTCTGTTCACCTTCTCTTTGTACCCATTCTTAAATTTCACTCAAAAAAATAACTGCAGATGCACAAAATTTTGTGCAGTTATTATGAAATGACATTGCACAATTTTATGCACGTGCATGCGCCGGCCCACAAAATTCAACTGTCTAATTGCGAGGCACCACTGTATAGTGGAAGATTTGAAGGAGGATATTCAGTTGTTTGCGAATGATGCGAAACTAGGGAGGGCAATATTTGATAAAAGTGACGTAGATATCTTATAGGATAATTTAAATAAATTGGTAGTGTGGGTAAAGAACAATACTTGTCAATTCAATGTTGTAAAATATAACATAATAATACACTTCGGGATGAAAAGATTACATACTTCATATCATATTGATGTTATTAGATAACAGGAAATTGAGGAAGAGATTTAAAATTCAGTGGACACATATTGCAAGAGTTGGCAGAATAGCTCAGAGAATTATACGGATGCTGAAGAACACATTGACAAGTAAAGATTATGGAGGTTATTATCCATCTTTATAAGGCTATGATATGATTTAGCCATATGTTGTGACCAATGCAGGTGACCAAATTTCTGCACATATTTGGTCACCTGCATTACTTGAGGATCAGGAGGTGGTGGAGAGGATTCACATACAAGTAACCAAGTTGGTGACAGGTCTGTGGAATGTTCTTGAGGACGTGTGGGTTGCAGCATTTAACCGAGATAGAGGATACGAGGGTGGTTCTCGGCCTAACAATGAAAAAATGGATTTATAATTCCAAAATTATTTTTATTTTTCAACATAATCTCCCTTAAGACTAATACATTTATTCCAGCAATGCTCCAGTGCCGTTATCCCGCCCCCGTAGTGGTTCTCAGTAAGATCTGCAATCAGCTCGATTCCTCTTGATTCAAAGAAAAATGCTGACCAGTGAGGAAGAGTTTTAGTTTTGGGAAGAGATAGAAGTCAGAGGGAGCTAAATCTGGGGAATATGGTAGATTTTCCAACAATTCATAGTGCAGATCTCACAATTTTCCCATTACCAAAACATCGTTGTAGGCAGGTGCATTGTCCTGATGAAAGATGATTTTTTTCTTCTGCAAACCAGGTTTTTTTTCTCACGAATTTGTTCGTCTGGTCTGGTTAAAAGATCAGAATAATATTCCCCAGTTATTGTTTTACCTTTTTCAAGATAATCAATAATCAAAATGCTTTAGCATCCCAAAACACTGATGCCATGACCTTTCCTGCTTAACAACTGGCTTCTGATGCATAATGGTGAATCCAAGTCTCATCCATAGTAATAAATCAAACACACAAAGTCAGTTTTATTCTTGTTAAAACGCTCCAAGCACTATTCAGAGATTTTCATGAGAGTACGTTTTTGATCTGCTGTGAGCAAGTGCGGCACCCATCTTGTGCAAAGCTTTTTCATTTGCAATTCTTCATGCAAAATATATCCTACACATTTAATTGAAATGCCTAGTCTCAGCAATTTCACACTTTGACTCACCGGTTATCCAATCCCATAGTGTGCACTTGATCAATGATTTCTGGTGTTGTTACACTTTTTGGACGTCCTTCACATGGATTATCTTCAATTCTGGTATGGGCGTGTTTAAACTCGGCAGCCCATTTCTTAATTGTCGAAAAGTGCCCATAAACTTTTATGAACTTTGAATGAATTTCTTTTGTCGTTAAACCTTCTTTTACAAAGAATTTTATAATGCACGATACTCAATTTTATTCATTTCAAGGGATACAGACAATACTTTTGCTTCAGACAACTGTATAAAACAAACTACTTGATAGAATGAGTTACAATTTCACATGGATGCTTATGACAGATGTACCAACTTAGAAAAAAAAATCTTACCGATAGTGTAGCCATCTATGGTTGAGTCCGAGAACTTTTGAGACCATTCTCGTATGATAGAAACTTATGAGATTTACACAGAAGAAATTTTTCACTACATTTTGGAAGTGGGGGGGTGGGGGAAACAAGGAATCATCACACTTGGAAGTTGTTCAAGAGTGTATTTAGTAAGGTTCTTTACTTGGAGAGTGGTAAATGAGTGGAATGGATTGCCAGAGGTGATTGTGAACACTCCAGCATTGAAAAGTTTAAGGAGATGTATGATTGATATCGTGTTAATGGATAGAGTGGGTCTCCCATGATTACTATTGACTTCATGGAGTTCCCATATAAATAATAATGAATTTAATAAAATAAACATATAACCCTACATGTTTTGGAGGTCATCAGACTTACATCAGCATGGGTACTAGCAAAATTACACACACACAAACTGAAATCAAAATTTTAATTACGCATACTCGATAGTCAGAACTTCACAGTTGGAACATAGAAATAAGTACATACATCTTCAAGGCCCACCTTTCCTAATTGGGTTGTGGGGGGGGGGCAACAGCTGCAAGAGGAACTTCCAATGGTCACGATCCTCTGCCACCATGCTCAGGTATCCTGGTGGGATTCCTAAATGTGTCCACCCATGGTTTTGGATATAATCTATCCAGTGAGTCCTTGGCCTTCCATGTGGCCTCCCACCCTCTGGCTTGGCAAAAAGGGCATGCTGAGGGAGCCTCTCTTGTGGCATTCTGACCAGGTGCCCATACCAACATAACTGTGATCTCTCAATTTTGAGAAGCAGTGGTTGAGTATTGAGGATTTCCCGAATTGCAGAGCTTCTGACTCTGTCGAGTCTTGTCAGCCCTCGCAACCCCTTGAATGAACCTCATTTCAGCGGCTTGGATTCGTGTCCACATTCTTTTGGTCATTACCCAACTCTCATGACCATAGGTGAGGACATAGACTGTATTGAAGACAGCCAGATTTGCCTTCTAGCTTAACTCCTGCTTCAACACTACCGAACGGCCAAGCTCCTGCAATATTGAGCTTGCTAAGCCAATTCGAGTATCTAGCTCTACGTCCCATTTTCCATCATTCGTGAATATGGACCCAAGGTATTTAAACTTCTCCACCTGCCTCATTGGGACTCCACTTACATGTAGAGTGCACTGGGATGGTTGTCTTCAGACCACAAATGTTTCAGTTTTGGCCACACTGATCTTCATTCCGGCGTCTGCACAAACAGCTACAAACCTATCCAGGGTCCGCTGGAGGTCATCTGTGGAAGAGCTAAGCAGAACTAGGTCATCTGCAAAAAGCAGATGTCCAATGCTACATATTCCAATTCTGACACATTCACTGTCTTGGTTGTGCCTATCAATCCAGTCCATAAATATTATGAAAAGGAGGGGTGACAAAACACACCCTTGGCAGAGACCAATGGAGACTGTGAAAGATTCAGACTTTGTGCTGTTTACCCTGACACAAAACTCTGGGCATTCATACAGGGACTTGATGGTAGCTAATAGTTGGCCATCCACTCCATACTCCTGTACTACTTGCCAAAGCTTATCCCAAGGAACGCAGTCATATGCCTAGTCCACAAAACGTGTAGACATTCTTGACATATTCCCAAGATTTCTCAAAGACTTGCCTTAAAGTGAAAATTTGGTCACTTGTGCTTCTACCAGGACGAAACCCACATTGTTCTTCCTGGAACTTTGACTCAAGTATGCTCCTGTCTTTCCAAGCACCTAGCATACACTTTCCCAGGAAAGCTGAGCAGAGAGAGGCCACGATAATTACTGCAATCCTTCTGGTCTCCCTTCTTGAAAGCTGGTATTATTATGCCTGTCTGCCATTGCTTTGGTGCTCGCCCAGATATCCAAGCAGCCTGACACACTTGAGTCAGCCAGAGAACACTGTCTTGGTTTAAGGCTTTTAAGCATTTCAGGCCGAATTTCATCATCGCCAGCAGCCTTGCCTGAATTTACGATTTTATTGCTAAATGGACCTCTTCTGCTGTGAGAGACCAGTCATTGCCCTGATCTGCACCTCTTGGATGTCCACAACTACTAGGCCACCTGGGTTAAGAAGGCTCTCAAAGTATTCCCTCCATCTGTGGAAGATATCCTTCTCGGGTGTTAAAAGTGCACCATCAGGAGGCCTTAATTGCCCTTGCTGTGCATGATTTCCTCCCTCGAAGGTGGCTGATGGTCTGCCGGAATACTTTGTTTGTATTTGCATAGGATGAGTCTAATCTTTCTCCAAAGGATTCCGAGCCTTCTGCTTTGCTGTCTTTACTGCCTCCGCATACCACAAACGCATCTCAGGTGACCTGACCCTAAGCCATGTCAGGTAGGACTCCATTTTTGCCTGGACAGTTTTTTGGACTTCTTGGTTCCACCAAGGTGTCTTTTTCTCATTGCTGTTGCCACGTCGAGCCACTTTCTGCCACAGCATGAGAGTGCAGAGGCAGTGATAGCTGTTCTGAACAGCTTCCACTCCTCCTCAACATCTGCAGTATGCTTGGGAATCTCTTTGAACCTGGAGGAAATGTCATCTGCAAAATTCTTCCTCACAGCCTCATTTTCCAATGCCTCCCATTTCACGCAGCATAGCTGCTTAGGCCTACCAGCGTTGATGGTAGCATCTGGTTTCTGAAGCCGTGGCGTGCACACAACAAGGTGGTGGTCAGTTGACAGTTCTGCCCCCTCTTCTCACACAAACATCCAAAACTGAGGAAAATAGGTCTGCTGAGACTATAAAGAAGTCAGAGACCTTTGGTCTAGTGTATCCCTGTACCAGGTATACTTATGGACTTCTCGGTGCTGGAAGAAGGTATTCATTATGGACAAGCTGTTAGTACAGCAGAAGTCCAATAATTTTAAGGTCAGGGGCGCCGTTCCTCCCAACCACATCCCTCCATGTCTAGTCATCTGTTCCAACATGTGCATTGAAGTCACCCATTAGCAGGACTGATTCCATGTCTGCCACCCTGTCAAAAGCAGCATCCACTTCCTCTAGGAAGGCAGAGTATTCTGATTCCAGATTAGGTGCATAGGCTTTCACCACAGCCAAATCATGGTTTTTCATCTGAAGCCTTAACACACATACCTGTCCCCCCAATGGGATCCACTCAGCAACACAGTCTGACAGCTGGGGACTTGTATCCCCACACCCGCCTGAGCAGACATTGTTGGGCTCACACCAAAGTAGTAGAGCTTCCACCCCTTATCCAGGTCGACAGTTCCAGAGCCTCTCCTCTTGGTCGAAGAAAGCCAGACTAAGTCTAGCCAGTAGCGCTTGGCTTCTTCGACCAGTTCCAACTCCTTCCCTGTCAGAGAGATGTTCCAGTTGCCTAAAGCCATTGTCGTTGCCATTTCCATCCTTTTGCAGAACCATTTCTTTGTGCTGCCCCTAAAAATTTTAATTACGCATCGTGATTAAAATTATAGTATCAGAACTTCGCAGTTGTAACATACTATGTAGGGGCTTCTTTGAACTTTCTTGTAAAACAATTATGATCAATATGAAGCATTTTTGTTTGTTACTGAACTATTTGATGGCCTGTGTTAGTCGTATGGGATACCACTTGATTTATACTGTCTTTTACATGTTCAGACATGCAGATCTCCTCCAACCTTCCAATCTGGCCTATATAGCAAATGTCACAAGAGCAATGAATCTCATAAACACTTGGAGTTTTTGGTGGATGTAAGAACCTGGAGATTTTATATAATATAAAAAAAAGCCATTTTAATGTTGTAATCACAGAACAGCATTGCTGCTTTGTAACATTCTTCATGTAAGGAGGTGTGGTTTGATTCTTAAAATCTTTTAAGGAGCTGTTGAAGGTGTGTTAAGAATTTTGTTGATCATCTTGGTCTCCATAACCATCGAGGGTGAGAGTATGCTTCAGGTAGCACAGTTCTTTATTCCTGTTAGCTGGAAATATTGTATGCTTCTGTCTCAATGTTTTAATCATGCTTATCTTTTGTGATGGATGATGGTGTGAAGTGGTATGTGAAAATCTTCCGGTTATGGTAGGTTTTCTGTATATTAAAAAGGCCAGTCTTTTTACTGCTTTACCTCCACAAGGACATCAAGGAATGGTAATGTTTTGCATCTTCGAGTTCAAGAGTGAATTTTGTTGGAATGCAAGCTGTTCAGATAATATTTAAAATGAATTAAGCAGTGGCAGCCCATACATAAGCACTGCACACTGCAGCACCCCGAAAGAAAAAATTAAATTTTGTTTGTGTTTATAAATAATAACAATGCTTACAACATTATATAAATGCAGTACAACATGTTAAAGGTTTCAGCTTATGTTTTGACATTGATTAAATAGTTAATAATTGGAATTGTTCGATTAACGCTTTAGATTATGAAACAAATGCACTGAGATCTAACCCCGATATTCGTTTGCGCTTGTCATTGCACGTTATGTCCCAACTGTAACTGCTCAAATGGCAGTGTACTTTTAGTATGCTTACACGCCTTATTTCTGTGAGATATGAAACGTTTATTATTGGTGCGTGTGCGTGGCGAACTATTTTTTGTAAATCTTATTTTATTTTGATAAAATAACATGTATCTATAATAAATAAATAATTATAAGGCTGAATTATGATGAGTGTCACTGTTGAAAATATGAAAATAATAATATTTTTTCAATTATCATCACACGAAACAAAATTCGTGTTAGATGCACTGCGATCTAACGCCGATATTCGTTGGCGCTTGTTGTTGCACGTGTATCTTATGCCTGCGCTTGTTATTTCTGAGATATGAAACATTTATTATTGGTGCGTGTTTGTGGTGAACTATTTTTTTGTAAATCTTATTTTATTTTGTTAAAATAACATAATTATTTATTTTAGATACAAGGCTCAATTATGACGAGTATCACTGTTGAAAATATGAAAAGAATATTTTTTCAATTATCATTACACGAAACAAATGCACTGCGATCTAATGCCGATATTCGTTGCCTCTTGTCGTTGCACATTACGTCATTATCTTATGCCTGCGCTCATTATTTTTGTGAGATATGAAACGTTTATTATTGGTGCATGTTTGTGGTGAACTATTTTTTGTAAATCTTATTTTATTTTGTTAAAATGACATAATTAATTTATTTATTTTAGATACAAGGCTGAATTATGATGAGTGTCACTGTTGAAAATATGAAAAGAATTATATTTTTTCAATTATCGTTACACGAAACAAATGCACTGCAATCTAACGCTGATATTTGTTTGCACTTGTCACTGCTATTGACACAAAGCTTTTATTATTAGTGTTTGTTCATGGTGAGGATGAAATATTTTTAATGAAGAAATTTATTAAGAAATTCATTACTGATTAGGAAAAAATAGTTTTTGTATATGCAGCACCCCCACTTAAAATTTTCACCGGCCACCACTGGAATTAAGTCATCCATTGTCCTGACCAAACAACGAAAATATCATCCCAATGTAGCATAACCAATTTTTTAGTCTTGTATACAGAAAACCTACTGCAACTAGATTTTTTTTTTACATGCCTGTTCACACCATCATCCATTACAAAAGATAGGTATGATTAAAACATTGAGATAGAGCATACGACATTTCCAGTATGTCAATTAACAGGAATAAAGAACTGTGCTGCCTGAGGCATACTCTTGCTCTCAATGGGTATGAGCTCAAGACAAACAACAAAATTCTTAATACACCCTGACAGTTTCTTTACTTAAACAAGATTTTAAGCATCAAGAATGTTACAAAGTAACACCGTTGCTCTGCAATTACATTAAAGAGAGGCCTTTTTTTTTTAACCATTGTATAAACTCTCTAGGTTCTTACGTCCATCAAAATCACCCCATGAAAAAAATCAGGCATTTATGAAATGCATTGCTCTTGTGGCAATTGCTAGGTAGGCTAGGGAATATCCACATCTGGATGTAAAGGATGTCAAAAAAAGACGACAGCATAAATCAGGTAGTCATCCAAAACAACTAACACCGGACATCAAGTAGTTTGGCAACAAAGAAAAATGCATTATATTGATCATAATTATTTTATAAGAAAGTTCAAAGTAGCCTCTGAAATGCTTAAGGATCTCCACACAATATAACAAAAATCAAGGCTTAATCCTTCACCAAGTATGGTTTGCTTTCATTAAAAATCTAACTACTGCAGATCAAGAATATAACACACACCATGTTACAGAATGTGATAGTAATTAAAGGGTTTTTTTTTTTGGGGGGGGGGGGTCTGATTACTTGTTTGTATATACTAACTGTGAAGTTCTGATATCGTCTACTACACGTAATTAAATGTTTCTAGTCTCTTGTTTTTTTTTGCGTATAACTTTTGCTACTATCCCTGATGATTTACAAAACTTGTAGGGTTATATTTGTTTTTATTTTATTAAAGTTATTATTTATCTAAAGACATATAGTCTCAATACTGGAAGCTTTCTACAGCTTTCATTTAAAATCTTTATTATTTAGGATTATGGCCAAAGTAGCTAGGGCTGCTTTGGCTGTGATTCAAAAATACAAAAGGGTGGCCTGATTGACAGGAGAAGATATGAAATTACTTATTTTTAGAGGTTTACGTGTTCTTTAATAATTGTGGCATAGTATAATTATTAAAGAACACAAGTCCACAGTAATAACTTTTAATTAATAAATAAGGTACAGATATTTCATACTAAAACTAATAGTACATCTTCAGTATTACAAACAGATAGGAATGGAATACAAGTAACGAACATATTGGTGGATCACCTATTAAAATACATTGTTGTCGCGAGCTAGGAAATGAAAGAAATTAAAAAACAAGTAATATTTAAGATAATTGGTTTTTTTAGTGATTACATAAAATAAGTCTCCCAGATCTTCGAGAGAGAGAGAATCATTTTGATTTAAATTAGGTTGCCGTAAAATAGCTTCACTATTTAAATAACTTTCTTTAAAGAGGCATTCATATTTGAACCTGCATCTATGAAGGAGAATAGCTTTATCCCACTGGATATTATGGGTAGTGTTAATACTGGGTTGTGCTAGACCAGAGTTCTGAGGTTTGTTGTACTCAATATAATATTGATGTTCTTTACTTCATTTTTCCACAGAACGGCCAGTTTCTCCAAAATAAGAAACATCGCATTCACATGGTATTTGGTAAACACCAGCCAAAGATAGAGATGACAGTTTATCTTTTGTAGAAAGCAATAAGGAAAAAAGTTTGTTGATAGGAATATACGTGGGAATCAATTGGTACTTTTTTAAAATTCTACCTATAGTTTCTGAGATTCCTGGAATGTAGAGGATTGGAACTCTGCAGACTGTTGAAGAAACCTTAGGTATTGGAACATAAGATTCAGTTATCTGTTGGATTTGATTAGGGTGGTAATTATTAGATTCCATTAACTTTTTAATGATGGAAAGTTCTTGTTGTAAGATTTCTGGAGAAGAGCAAACTTTATGTGCTCTATTAATTAGAGTTTTGAGATGTGTGGTAAGCAGACTTTTTATGAATATATCTGCCAGTAAATGTGGGCTTTCGAAAGACGCTTGTAGATAAGGTACCAGAAGAGGTTCGAGTAAGCAGGATGTCCAAAAATGGTAAAGTACCAGAATTTTCTTTTTCCATGGTGAATTGGATACGAGGGTGAAGGCTATTTATCTGTTGTAGAAAGGTGGAAAGCTCATCTTCAGTATGTGACCAAATGGCAAAAACAATCAACATAATGATACCAAATTGTTTCAAAAAATAGTTAGCTAAAGGTGGAGACAAAGGGCTACCCATGGCAGTACCCTCAACTTGTTTTTCCAACTAAAATAACCTGAATGGATAACAAATTCGAAAATCTTTGCGATGTCTGGAGGGTAATCTTCATATAATAATTTGACTGTGTCGGCTAATGGAATATTGGTAAACAGAGATAATACAATGTCGAGACTAGCAAATCAGACTCTTTGATTTTTAAATCCTTGATTTTTACAAGGAAATCTGTTGAATTTTTTCTGGAGAATATTCTGGAGGTTGTTGAAGAAGCTTAGGAATGGAGGAAAGAGTGCTGTAAAAGGAATTAGAGATGATAAAGGTGAAATGAAAACAGGAGAAAAAGATATCCTTGAAGTATGGAGTAATTACTTTGAAAAACTGCTAAATGAAACAAGCAGTGATGACAGCACAGTGATAAAAAACACTGACCAGGCATGCAGTCAGGAATACATATCCATACTTGAAGTAGAAAAAGCCATCAAAGGCTTGAAATGTGGAAAGGCAGCAGGAGTAGATGATATTCGACCAGAAATGCTGAGGTATGGTGGTATAAGAGTCTTACAGTGGCTGCACTGCATAGTTCAGAAAGCCTGGACAGAGGGACGAATTCCCGATGATTGGAGTAGAGCTCTCATAGTACCCATATATAAAAAGGGAAATAAAACCGAATGTGAGAATTACAGAGGTATTTCCCTACTGAGTGTTCCTGGCAAGATCTATGCAAGTATACTTGAGAAACGGTTGAGAAGAATTGTGGAAGAAAAGCTTGGTGAAGAACAAGCTGGATTCAGGCCAAATAGAGGCTGTCAGGATCAGATCTTCACTTTACGACAAATAGTTCAGAAAGCATGGGAATATAACAAAGATCTGTATTTAAGTTTTGTCGATTTGGAAAAGGCATATGACAAGGTGCCAAGAGAGAAGCTATTCAATACGCTGCAGTTATATGGTGTCAATGGGGCATTATATCAAGCAATACTTAGTCTTTATTTGAGTTGTGAGTCAGCAGTTAGAATTGAAGGAAGTACAGGAAGATGGTTTAATGTTAAATCTGGTGTGAGACAAGGATGTACATTATCCCCTCTGTTATTCATTATCTATATGGATCACATTATGAAGGAATGTGGTATTAAACCTGATATCAAAATTGGAGATGTTAATGTCAGCTCTTTGCTTTATGCGGATGATGTTATACTTCTAAATAAATCCGCTACAAGTCTGCAAGATTCTCTGACTAAATTGAATAGCTGTTGTAATAGATATGGTATGAAGGTCAGCAATAAAAAGACAAAGACAATGAAAATAGGCAGAATCATTGAAAATGTCAACTGTGTTGTGAATGGAGAACCTGTGGAACAAGTAAAACATTTCAGCTACTTAGGCACAATTTTTACTGAAGATGGTAAACTAAATATAGAAATAGACAACAGAATCAGCAAAGCTGGTATCGTGGGAAGTCAATTGAATAAATTCATATGGAATAAGAAAGAAATTAGTCGGAACACTAAATTAGCTGTATACAAGACTGTGTTCAAACCAATTTTAACTTATGGATCTGAGAGCTGGGTCAGAAGTAAAACACTTGACCAAAGACTAGAGACCGCAGATATGAGAGTCCTGAGAAAGATTAGAGGCGTGAACAGATGGCATCAATGGCAATATCATATTAAAAATGAGGATATTAGGAAAGAACTTGACATTGTCAGCATCCAGGAATGCGTTAGCAGAGCTAATCTCAGATGGTATGGTCACTTAAATAGAATGGGAGAAAAAAGATTAGCAAAACAAGTGTTGTCTGCTAGGTTGGCAGGAAAACGACCCAGAGGAAGACCAAGATATAGGTGGATTGATACGGTACAAAGTGCCTTAGACGATAGAAATATAAGATCTGATAATGTTGGAGTCTTGACAAGTAACAGACTGATTTGGAGGAAAATTGTAGATAGGAAGTTAGTAATGATGTAATTTTTTCATGTAGTACTGTCATATCCTGTACACCCCTTGAGGGTACATGGCAGGAATTTGATGATGATGATTTTTACAAGGAAATCTGTTGAATTTTTTATGTAGGATCTGTAATGTCCAGTGAGAGCACTTAAAGAATGAGACAAGACTTTTGCATTTCGATAAGTAGGAGAATCAATGCAATTCACGATTGGTTACTGGATAGCCTTCTTTATGGATTTTCAGGAGACCATATAGACGGGGTGTTCTTCCAAAGTAGGCAGGTAATTTGATTAACTTTCCACCTTTCTACAACAGATAAATAGCTTTCACCCTTGTATCCAATTCACCATGGAAAAGGAAAATTCTGGGACTTTACCATTTTTGGACATCCTGCTTACTCGAACTTCTTCTGGTACCTTATCTACAAGTGTCTTTCGAAAGCCCACATTTACTGGCAGATATATTCATAAAAAGTCTGCTCACCACACATCTCAAAAATTTGGCATTCTTAAATCTCTGATTAATAGAGCACATAAAGTTTGCTCTTCTCCAGAAATCTTACGACAAGAACTTTCCATCATTAAAAAGTTAATGGAATCTAATAATTACCACTCTAATCAAATCCAGCAGATAATTGAATCTTATGTTCCAATACCTAAGGTTTCTTCAACAGTCTGCAGAGTTCCAATCCCCTACATTCCAGGAATCTCAGAACTTATAGGTAGAATTTTAAAAAAGTACCAATTGATTCCCATGTATATTCCTATCAACAAAATTTCTTTCTTATTGCCTTCTACAAAAGATAAACTGTCATTTCTATCTTTGGCTGGTGTTTACCAAATACCATGTGAATGCGATGTTTCTTATTTTGGAGAAACTGGCCGTTCTGTGGAAAAATGAAGTAAAGAACATCAATATTATATTGAGTACAACAAACCTCAGAAGTCTGGTCTAGCACAATACGGTATTAACACTACCCATAATATCCAGTGGGATAAAGCTATTCTCCTTCATAGATGCAGGTTCAAATATGAACGCCTCTTTAAAGAAAGTTGTGAAGCTATTTTACGGCGACCTAATTTAAATCAAAATGATTGTCTCTCTCTCGGAAGACCCAGGAGACTTTTATTTTATGTAATCATTCAAAAACCAATTATCTTAAATATTAATTATTTTTTAATTTTCTAGCTCGCGACAACAGTGTATTTTAATAGGTGATCCACCGAATGTTCGTTACTTGTATTCCATTCCTATCTGTTTGTAACACTGAAGATATACTATTAGTTTTAGTATGAAATATCTGTACCTTATTTATTAATTAAAGTTATTACTGTGGACTTAAGTGTTCTTTAATAATTAATGAAATTACTTGCACTCATAGACACCAGTTTCCTGGAAGAATAACTAGTTAAGGGGAGGGATTACTTCGTATGAGACCATCAACTCACCTTTAGTTGAAAAGTTCTTCCATTGCTCTTTTATTTCAAGAGGAATCAAACCCATGTGTTTCTGCCTAAAGGCAACCATCAGTAATAACTGTGCTACAGCATCTTATATTTCTGATGCTTGAAGATACCAGTGGTTATAGTTAATGGAATATTATTGTAAATAACTTATTACCAGTATATACAGTCTGCTTCTTTTCCATCTTAAGACTCGAGGGACATGGAGCAAATAAAGAAGAGAGATGAAGATCGTCTCTTTTTTAGAGTTCATTATGCAATTATAAGTATTGTCCATTATTAAAAAGTTCAAAGATTAGATGATAATTTTGTTGAAAATTCATTAAATACATTACCTATGGAATATGAGCACTTTGCAGAATTCAAAACTTAACTTATTCAGCAATACACATCTTTAAATGACAAACTTCATGCTCCTATGAAGAATACTGAGCCAATGACTCAACATCAGTATGAGTTCAAATTGTTAACACTTTACCAGCATGGGAACACTCATTTTAATGAGGTATTGCAAAAATACACAATATAGCAGAAAAGAAAGGTAAAGAAATTTTTTTTTAAATAAAATAAAAAATAAAATATATTTTATGGTAGGCATACCATAATACAAGATGTCATATGTGTGATGAGGATAGAAATGAATTATTGTTTGAATATATCGATAAGAATGTAATAAGCTGTTATATACTTCCACCATCATTGTGAGAGTTCAATCCATGCCTCAACTTTGTTGCCAGTATATAGAAACAAAATTTCAAATGTTTTTTTGTTTTTTTTTCCTTTAGATATGGTGTATATCCTGTGTTTTTCTTTGATCATGTTGTCAGTGGACCTTACCAGCCCACATGTGAAAAATAAAATGTCAAAAAGAGAATTTATTAGAAATGTGAGGCACGCCATTCATCGAGCAGAGGATGAATTGTTTGGTCATTTGTACGATGATGTGTATTTACGTGGTCATATTGCTCCAAATTCCAGTGACTGAGGTGTATATGTATGAAACAAATGTTTATTTTTGTATAAAACTTCTCAGTTTTAACTTCCTTAGAATAGTGTTAATGTAATAGTTTTTTTTTACTATTACTACAACATATGTTCACTTTCTATACATAAAAATCATTTTTGTGATGACAGATGTAAAAATTTGTACATTTTTCACTGATTTGCCATCTTTACATTTTATTACTGAGCCAAGCTGAATTTAGACTAAACACCAGCTCAGGGAATGCATAATTTAATGACATTTGGAACAGCAACATTTAAATATATTATTTAAATTAGCTTATTTTATATATGTAAAGAATTGTAAAATAATAATAAAAAAATTTCTATGAATGTTAACTGAATCATCATATTTGCAAAACCATAGGCAAAATGTATTAAAATAAGACTTATCACACAACTGGTTTTGTTTATTTTGAAAATGAATTGGAGTGCATTCACTAACAAAACAAATACTCTTAATAAATTTCCACATCAGACTTAGGTGGATATAATCTAAGATATAAAATATCTCAGTAAGTTAATTTTTTCCCCCTGTAGAAAACACAAACAAGTAGGAAGAAACAGAACTGTTGATAAACATTACTGACTGACAATCGCATCGATGTTAATACTTCTACAATGTTTTGAATAGGTACAGTTGATTCACAATAACAAATGCTAATGTAACAAACTGGTGAAAAATTCAGACTACACCCCAGTCTATGCTATGGTGAATTTTTTTAGAATAAACTATTCCAGTGGTTCTTATGAGTATGCTCTAGTAAATCATTTGTGTGAAGAAACTCAGCTAAAAACTTGATTCGCAATTTTTGTATCTCTAATGATACTAGTATAGTATGTATACACACAAAGGAAGGAGGATGCAAGATTTAAAGCATGTATACAAGATAATTAAGGAAATGAAGGAATATTTCTACCATGAAAATATGAAAATCTTACTCCTTTCTGTTCACAGCCTCCTTCATGCTATTTATGAAAGGAACAGCAGACAAGCAAACTATTTGATAAATGTTTGTTACAGTTTTAGCTTAATATTTTAATTATGGAACAGAAAAGATTTAAACTGCTTTAATTTTCACAAGCTGTTTCCTCAACATCACATGGACATCCTTAAAATAATGTTTATTTAGAAATAAACCAGTGGCAAGCTTAAAACCGCAATACTCTGACGGGGCTGGAGTCTATGTATCAGCTATCTGATATTTTTATGAGGAATCATCTCCAGAATTTTGGTTTTCTTAATATAAATGAACATTGAAAATCCTCATTCTATACTTGTGCTTATGAGTTAATCTCTTTCTGTATATTTTATGGTCATTTGAGGGCTATGTATTATATTGGTGGAGCTTTGCTTAAGGAAATTGATGAGATTCAGGGTGATGGTAGATAGCATACTAGATTTTATTGCTACTGTGATAATAAAATACATGTCACGTAACGATAAGGAAATGGTACTATCTCTATATAAGGCATGAGCACAATAGTCCAGACATGGATTATTGTGTTCAAATTTTGTTGCCTAGTTTTTCATTATAATGTGGAAACATAAAGAGGATCCAAAGACAAATGACTAAAGTGATATTGAGACTCAGGGGTGTTAGTTATGCAGAGCAGTTGAGGGAATGTGGATTAGAGTTTGGGGGATAAGAGAAAAAAGATATGATCAAGACCTTCAAAGTTGGTTAAGGGATTTTATCAGATTAATACAGAAGGAATTATAAAAAGAATGGATGGTAAGAACAAGAGGCAATCCCTGGAAGAGTTGTATAAAGATGTGAAGAAGGGTAGACTTTTTACGTGGAGTTGTTTGCGAGTGGAATGCATTGCTAGTGTGTGTTGTAAATTCAGGGGGGGGGTATAAATGATTTCAGTTATCTTCTGGTGAAGATGGGCTGAATCACCTGATTAGGATTTCAGGCAATTTAATGCAGCTAGCTTGCCATTCTTCTATGGACAGTATTTTATGTCTGTAGAAATGTGTGTTCACAGGGTCTGTTTTGCAGGAGGAAAAACCCTGCCCCCCTCAGGGCTTTTCATCTTCAGTTGAAAAGACCTGATAAAGGTTCTTCACATTTTGCAGGATTTGAACCCAGGTCTTCATTATACTAACCGAGTTATGTAGGTTCATACAGTGTATAACCCCAACTATGAAATTTGGAGGTTGTGGTGGTCCTGTTTTTTCCTGGGACCTCTGTAGTGCCAGAGGTATCTGAACAATTCAATGCTTTCTACTTTGTATCCACTTAATTTAAATAAGTTTTACTTTGTGTTTCTACAGAACTGACCATTGTTTCTTGCAGCACGACAGTGCACTGTGTCATAAGACATTTGTAATGGCCTAAATGAAATGTAAATGTAGTTGGCTTTGTATATAAGTTTGTTCCTTTTCATTTTTTTTTTAATTCTTAATCTTTCAAAATCCATAGTCTATTTGATCCATTATCTTCTCCATCATTAACTCTATTCGTGTTTCTTTGGCCACTGAAGATATATATATATTTCTTATCATGCATTTTCGACAATCGAGTTTGATACGAAATGCTATGTCATCCCTACCTCTAAATATCCTTAGGTATGTCATTTTAATTTTCTAATATAATTTATAAAAAATATATATTAGAATTAAGTTTAACTATTTAAATTTTCCAGATTACAAAGGTTCCCAGTTGTTCTTTGTTTTGTTGAACACTGGTATTGGATAGTTCGCATGGTAAACTTGAAAAAATTGTCATCTATACATCTC
This sequence comes from Typopeltis vanoorti, assembly GCF_054136105.1. Lineage (NCBI taxonomy): Eukaryota > Metazoa > Arthropoda > Arachnida > Uropygi > Thelyphonidae > Typopeltis > Typopeltis vanoorti. The sequence goes on along the minus strand of NC_143552.1, from coordinate 73,305,469 downwards.
TTCTAACAAATGCTGAAAGCACATTGAATGTTTAAAGTGAACTATGATTCTTATCAGCAACATCAGGAGATAGTGCCAATCAATATTATAACAACAAAAATGTCAAGTGAATTCTGCAAGCAATAGCAGCTTTATTAGCTTCTTTGTTATTCCTCAATTATTGTGATACATTTGAGAAAAGTAAATTATTAAAGAAAATTATGCTCACTGAACTTACCAAAATAGCATATGTTCTTACAAGTATTTGATAAGAATAAAAGTTGTTACAAAATGCTATAAGATGTTGCACTTCTAACGTTTGAGATAACAGAATCAAATAGAACATGTTGACAGCAACAAGTTCCATTTTACTGTTTACATTTAAAATGTGCATAGCCTTCATCTTGTGTCATGCTATATAGGTTTCACCTCGTTATAAAAACAAAGTTACTAGGTTACATTATCAGTGAGAACTTCAAATTTTATAGGGGGTTTTTTTTGTGACTTATTTTTAAATCTTAAATAAAAATGTTAGCTGTCTAAGAAAGTGCATAAATATGCAAAATACAGATAAAATCTCCATTTCACAACTTTTTTTTTTAACGTAACCCTTACTCCATGAAAGAAAAGTACTTTAGCATTTTTTTTTTAATTTTATTTTTTTACGTAACCTGAAATCCTGTTCTAGAGACTAAAGAGTAGAATTTTTTCAAACCATTTGAAGCCTTCAAGTGATCTCACATGGATGATGAAATTCATTTCCCACCTGAAGACATCCATCCATGCCCATAGTTGGATTCAAACTCACAGCCTGTTGTAGAGTGAACACACTAACACCACTTGGCCAGCTAACCAGGCTGGTTAAATAATCATAAAACCAACTAATATTTACTAATCTTGAAAACATCACAGATTTGAGCTTGAAATGACTATTCTCGTGTTTCTCTGAAACACCATGATTTGTTAATAGCAAATAAACTTCATCATCCAATTATATCACCAGTAAAAACAATGAATTTCCACAACTGGCAAGCTGCATTATAAAAATTGTCTTAATTGGCATGAAGCTTGCCTGAGCAAGCATATCCTTAGGTTTGTTCTTTTGGTTTTATCTGTTATATTTCATGTTAAGGGTATGTTGCAGATATATATATATATACCCACAAACAAAAGGTCATAAGACCTACAACACATTAGTGCTATGTGTGGGCAAGAAGAAGAAATCTTGATGTTTTTTTGAATAGCTGAAAGTGGTAGTTTTTGGCAAAGACACAGATGAACTGAAGGCATTTCTTATGAAGGATTCTGAGGCTTCTAATGCTTGGTCAATATATTTGTCAAATGAAGAAAGAAGATTACAGTGTACTGTCATCAATATTGCTGTGGATAGTAGATAATATTGCTCTCATTTGAAATCAATGAGAGCAGGTCATTTATGTGCAGGAGGAAGAGAGAGAATGAAAGTACAGAGCCTTGGCCCACTCCTGTATTGGTGGGAAAACCTGAGGAGAGGAATTCATTAATACAACTTCTTCACCATGACACATTGTGAGTGACCAATGAAGAAGTTGACAAGATGTAAAAAAAAATTGATGGCAGAGTACAGGAAGGTAGTTTGCTAATTAGACCTCTGTACCAGACCCTATCAGACTTCTAAAAATGTGGGTAATGAATGTTAGATGATCAACTGCGGATCAAGAGTGATAGAATCTACAATGCTGTTCACTAATTAGTTAGCAGGTCTTCAGGTAGTGCAGAAGTTGGCTGTTGATAACCTTCTTCCTTTTGAGAAAACAGGCACGAGAGCAACTGAACGGTAGTTTGTTGGCGGACTTATCACTCCTTCCCTCTCCGTAATAACTTCCATGATGGATAGCAGTTGAACAGGAAAGATTGAAGAGTATAGGGACAGGTGTTAATTTTGGAGCACAAATTTTTAGTACAATTGATAATATTCATCATAACCAGATACCCTATTTACGTCCAGGTTATTCAGGATTCTTCAGATTTCTTTCCGGCATAAAACGAGAAGTGGTATGGAACGACTAGTGGGAAGTTGGATACTTTGCTATTATCATCAATGCAGGAATTGGAAGATAAGAACATTGCTGGCAAAATTAACCCCATCCCTGGGCATGTTACAACAGCCATCTGGATGTGAAAGTGGTAGAAGCATGGGTTGCAGAAGTTTTGTCCACAACAATGCTTGTGCTACCATTGTAATGCAAACAAAGCTGGTGGCATTTGGCCCTTTCAATATCAGACTAACTTTTTTTTTTTTCCAGTTGTTGCAGTGAAGCGAAATGTAATGCTGAAGTTTCAGTCTCAAGCTATTCACAAAATGGCAAATTCTGTTCATAGAATGCCTTGAAACACTTGGAGAAAAGGCTTGGATATAGGTCAGGAATCCTGGGTGGAGGGAAGAATGAAGGTCCTTATTCCAGTTATAATCATTTCTGCAACTTAGTCTGAGCAGGTGTTTGGATTATGAGAAAGGAGGCAGTAATCAGACCATGAAAAGGAAATCATTTGCCATCATTCTCAGAGGATACAAGACTGAGAATGATAACTGTTAGTCTATTTGGAAGGGAAACTTGTCAGGAAGAGGTCAAGGGTGTCAGCAAGATGATGGAGGTTGTCTGGTATTCTAGTAGGGTGAGCTATCTGTGTTATATCAATGGCAGTGTAAATACCCTGGCATCCCTGCCCAGTTGATCAGTGGAACTGGAGAAGGGAAGCCAACCTGAGTTTGAACAGCCAAGTCCCCAAGTTAATGTTTAGTGGAGAAAATGCACATTATAATTAATTACTAAATTTATGTAGCTAATAAATTATTAAGGGAATATTATGCCTTGGTAAGAAAGGCACTTTCATAGACAACAATATATAACTATGTAGGCACACTAGCAAAAAGGCAAACACAGACTGAGTATGAAAGGTGGGATCCTACAGTCTGCATCCATAGAAGATGCTAGGTAGGACAGTATATTCCACCTTTCATACTCAGTTTGAGGTTGCCTACATGCATATGCTTAGTTATATTGCCTTGTACTTATGAAGTTTCAGTGAGATGAAAAACCAGCAGATAAACCTTACACAAAGAGCCAGTCTCCTGACTAGTGAGCCTCAACAGCTCCCCTGCATGCCATCACATCTCGACCCCCCCCGCTCCCAGTCATGAATTGGCAGAGCAAGCAGCAGCAATTAGGCTCATCATTAGCTGATCAGTAAGCCTGTAGACTCCACACTATCAGTCTGGCTCATGTTCTAACTATCAACTGGCCATTTTGATGCTGAATACCCAAATGGGAAGGACCTGAGTCTGACCAGGCATAATTAATAACTTTAGTTGAAATGAAATCCTATGTTGGAAACAAATTATTTAATAAAGCAGAATTTTGGATCTAGTTTCAAGACCATTTCTGGTGAATACAGTTAAAGAGACAGAATAACAACTGAAAATCATAGCAAAATATACTGTAATACATATTAACTATAAGAGGAGAGCTCAATCTGTAACCAGAAGAATTCAAGAAAAAACACTGAAATTATGAAATAAATCATTGAAGATGCTCGTAAGGAGTACTGAGCAGGATAATTTTTCAAAATTGGAAAAGTTTAGACAATCATTTTGGATAATGAGCGTGTGTTTCACAGATTTCTTTATACAATATTTCTAATAAAAAAATGGCTTTGATGTTATTCTGATGAATCCTGTGTCTAATAGATATGGCACAACTAGTAAGACCTCACTTATCAGAATCATAGGGCTTAATATAATCTTAATTTTATGAAGTAAAATAGAGTAGACTTCGAAACTGAAAAAATTTCTACTTGGTGAAGTAATACAGAAGGCTTGAGGAGGAGGGAGTAACATATACACTGTTCTAAATATAAGGGGGAGCGGAAAGTAATCAATTATTTTTAATAGATCATATTTAGCCGATTGTATTTTTTTAAATAACACACAAATTATTAATTTTGATTTTTATTTAAATATTAGAATTACTTTATTTAAAAAAAAATTTTTTTTTTTTTTAATATGGCGGACTTTAAAGTTGAATAGCAGCATTTACGTCATTGTATGCTGTTTTTGTTTCACCAAGGAAAGAATGTTACCAAAATCATTTGCTCAACTTATGGAGATGTATTGAAGGTTAACAAATGTCAGCGATGGTTTAGGAGATTTGCAGAAAAAAATTTTGATCTCTCTGATCATCCTTGATCTGGAAGACCTCTTACTCTAGATGACGATGCTCTTAAGACTCTCGTTGAATCAGATCCAAAACAAACCATACAAGAATTAGCAGAGAAACTTAATTCATCATGGTCAACTCCAAGAGCACTTACATAAGAGTGGCAAGGTTCTTAAACAGGGTGTATGGGTACCACATGAACTGCCAGACAACAATAAAGCATAGAGATGGACGATTTGCAATTCGTTTTGTTGACCAGACAATAAAATGACCCCTTTTCGGAACGAGTCTTAACTGGTGACGAAAAATGGGTGCTGTATAAGAATATTAAATGCAAAAAACAGTGGCTTTCTCCAAATCAAACTCCAATTCCAACACCTAAAGATGGACTTCATCCACAAACATGTCGTGCGTTTGGTGAGATATTCATGGAATTATTCATTGCGAACTCATGGAACAAGGTAAGACTATCACAGCAGCCATCTACTGTGAACAATTAGAGTGACTACATCAAGCATTGTTAATCAAACATCCTGCACTTGTCAATCGAAAAGGGGTAATTTTGCAGCAAGATAATGCAAAACCACATTCTGCAAGAATGACTCAAGAAAAAATTAGGCAGTTAGGATGGGAACTTCTACCACATCCTCCATATTCGCCAGATATTGCCCCTAGTGACTATCACTTATTCAGGTCCTTAGAACACAGTATAAGAAATAAAACCTTCCGTTCGCAAGATGATATATAAAGGAGGTTGATATCATTTTTTTGCTTCCAAAGAAAAAACTTTTTTCAAAAAAGGAATTCTAAACAGTAAATCATTGGAATAAGGTTTTAATTAACGATGGCGATTATATAATTGAATGTTAATTTTTTCTTTAATAAAATTATATTAAATTAAAAATGTAGTTCAAAAAATTGATTACTTTCCGGTCCCCCTTATATTTTCTAAGGTGGGAAAGGTAAGCAAACTCACAGTTCTTTCAATTTCTTTGTATAGTTTATTTTGGCAGAAAAGTATGTAGTCACGTAACTATAAGAGATATTGATAAAGAATGAAATCACATCAAAATTATAATTCTGCAGCCCTTGTTCTTAAAATTTTTCAGTTTTTAACAAATGAGGGAGAATTTCCAATAAATGAGAACTTCTGAAAGATTTTTTGAAAGTTGGTAACTGAACAGCCAATAGAATCTACAATAGATTCAAAGAAATGTTTTTTATGAATCTTCGAAAGGCCATAAAGTCTATAAGGTTATTTAATTTATTCATCTGTAATTGTATACACTCTCTGGAGATGCATAAACTTGTAGAATGCTTAGAATGATTATACAGTAAAATGCTAAGCTACCAGCAATAACTTTTTATCCTGGATGACCACAGTACATTCTTTAAAAGCTATTGTTAACTATATTGTTATGCATAAACAGATGATAAAGTTAAAATTTTATTTCTACTTAAATTAACTGAAGGCATAATCAATTTTTAGGAAAAAAAAGGCTGATCAGGTGCACTACTGTCTTATCTATGTTCAGTAATAAACAGTTTTAATGGAACATGTATACTAGACACATTTAACTTTCATGTCTTACTTGTAAAAAAAATAGAGAGAATTTTATTTAAAAACTTCAATATGTTTCATCTAAAATTACATGAGCATCATCAGGGAGACAAACTGGTAACTACATTCAAAACATCAATCATAAAGCATATGTATCTCGTGTCTTGGTTGCAGCAGAAATATATATATGATTACACTATTAGTCAAAGCAACAATTGGTAAAGTTGCACAGATAAAAAAAATTTATGAATAATTAATAGTAATCACTTCCCAAAATTTAAAGATTGGCATACAGTCTGAGTGGTTAAGATTTAGACAATTCCATAGTTTCACATGTTTCAAGGGAAAAAACAATCAAATTTGAACTTGCTGGAATGAAGGATCTTTGTCTGCTTCCAATGAACACAAATTACAAGCTAAATGTTCTGTCTAAAGGTGCTGATTTTGTCATGTCTCCTCAAATGTGGAAAACGGTAGAGAATTACACATAGATAAAGCAAATAAATTGCATTTTGAGATTCCCCAAACTCTATACAAAGCAAAACCACCTCCTTTAAATATACCTTCTCAGAAGTACAAGCTCTTCACTCCCTAAACCAGGACACCAATATTGTCATCACAAAGGTAATACCACCGTTATCATGAATGCCACCAAGTATAATTGTAAAGTTAATGTCTTATCGAGAGATAGGTCAAACTACAATGTGATTGGCAGAGATCCAACAAAAAGTAAAATCAATAAACCATCAGACAATGCACAATCTTGGGATGCCACTACTGTTGAGAGGTTATGAATCCTGGTTGGCCGAGTTAGCGTATCCACTCTCCAGCCAAAAGACTGCGGGTTCGAATCCCACCGTGGGCATGAATGTTTGCGATTGTCTGTGAAAATACTAGTGGTGGGGTGGGAAGTAATCAGCATTGGTGTAGATAATGATGGTAGTTGTGGTTTACTGTAGACACCTTGTACTCCTGCATTAAGTTCACTAGTGAACATAAATCCAATAATCATCTACCCTTTTCTTGGACCTTAATAATTCAAAAGCCTACAGGTCACATTGAATTTTCAGTTTATCGGAAACGAACCTTTACTGGCAGATACAGTCATCACAGAAGATGGGTATTATAGTCTTATAGAGCTCATATGATCTGCTCTTCTAATTCCCTTTTGTTAGATGAACTGAATAAAATTAAAAGCAATCTGATATGTAATGTATACAACAAAAGTATTCAAAAAATAATATAATCATCCTTCAATGAGACTACAACCTGATGCGAAAAGAATTTTGATACCTTACCTTAAACGAATCTCCAAACAAATAGTAGGAATTCTTTGCAAATTCAATCTATACACTTCCTTCAAAACCAGCTCAGAAACCATCTTTCTTCATACCATCTACAAAGGATAAATTACTACCTCTTTCCTTAACAGGCATCTATTAAGTATCCTGCTCATGTCATCTTTGTTATTTTGGACAGATGGCTGTTATGCTTTGATCAGAATCCAAGAACATCAAGACTATATTATATTTTTGGAATCCAAAAAGCCTCACCTTGCTTCTCATCCTAATTGACATTAGGTATGAAGTTCTTTGTAACCAGACAAAGATTCTAAGTTCCAGCAAGATCAAATCTGATCATCTTTTTCTTGAAACACTACAAAATCATCCAAACTTTACCAGCTCAGACTGTATGCCAATCTCTAAGTTTTGGGAAGTGATTATTATTAACTGTTCACAATGTTTTATTTTTAAATAATTATGTTTTTATCTACACAACTTTTACAATTATTCTTTTGAGCTCAATAGTGTAATCATATACTTTAGCTGTGGCCGAAATATGACCTCATTCTTATGATTCATCTTTTGAATATACTTCAGCTGTGACTGAGATATGACATCATTCTTATGATTCATCTTTTGAATATAGTTAGTGGTTTGTCTTCCTGACAATGTCTATGCTGGATGAAATACTGTATAGTGGAGTTTTTGAATAAAATTCTATCATGCCTATCAAGGATTTAGGCCAAGAGTGGCCTGTTCCGGCCTTAGAAGTCATCATTGAATCTCTTAAGAGGACATCCTGGTTTTCTTTTTCTTAATGGTTTGTAATTTAAGGCTTGTTTTAGTAATCTTTCTGTTTTCATTCTTTCAATGTGTTCCATCCATTTGTGTTTATATTTTTTAATTTTTTCTATTACTGATTCCTGGTTTAATTCTTTCATAATTTCTTCTGTGATCAAATACTTTCCAGTTTTTCTCATAAACTTCATTTCAGATTTTATTAATCTTTGTCTTTTTGTTAAAAATTCAATATATATATATATAATAAATTCTATATATATTTTAACATGCGTAAGTATGAAAGTTTTTAAATATGTTCAGTAATGAAATATTGATTTAGTATATTTTCCTACACTGGGGCATTTTTTTTACATGGCCAAATGTTCAAAAGAACTTTAAAAATTCTTAGTTTGATGCTTTACTCCCATTTACTGAAAAAACTTTTAGAACCAACATGATTATTTGGTAAGAAATTAGTAATAATGTAAAGTTGATGCTACTCTCACAATATCTTGTTATGCAAGGATATGTATCAGGAAATGTTAGTTTTGAGTAAGATTTATAAAAATATAATATTTATGGTCTTCAGCTTCTGCTTAGTAGGTACCAGCTTTTAGTCTGGGAAGGAAAATTATGCGTACATTATAATTTCTGGATTTGGCAGGGAAAAGTTAAATGGTTATTTGATATGATAAATAATAACTTATCACAAAATCCTCATAGCCAGAATTAGGAAGAGCAGATGATTATTATGCTTTCCAGCTTAGCCTTAAGATATAGTTTAGTTGCAATTACACAATTCTATAGAGTTCTTGGAATGATTAAAATTCCTTATGATACAATTTATTTATGTTTAATATTCTGTTGTAAAGCCTGTCTATTTGCAATACCACCCCAAACTGAAGCAAATAACTCTCTTTCCTTTATCAGTGCATCTTGCAATGCCAACAGAGAAGAATTTATAGTCATTAATTTCATAGCTCTTACAACTTCTGGGGCCCCTTCAGTATGCTGCTTTAACCAAGTTACAGCTTGCTGAAGAGGACTACTTTCTTCAACAAGTATACTGGTAGCTAAACCCAGAGTAGAGGCATCATTTGCTGATAATTTCTGACAAGAAGTTAAAATTCGCAGAGCATTAGATGAGCCAAGGAGGCGAACTAAGCGAGTACCACCTCCCCATCCTGTGATAACTCCCATTTTTAACTGTACATACTGAACCTCAGCAGAAGGTGTCAACAAGCGGAAATCACATGCTGTTATGAGCTCAGCTCCACCTCCTATTGCTTTTCCTTGTACAAGTGCAGTACTTACTAATGGCAGCATTGATAAACGAGTCAAGACATCATGCATAAAGTATGCCATTTTAAATCCATCTTCAGGGCTTGAAATACTCTTTGCAAGAGAAAGGTCAGCACCTGAACAGAATGTTTCTCCTGAGCCACACAAAATTAGTCCTTTTCCTTGAGTCCACTTTTCCAGTTCGCTTACAATATCTGCAAGCTGAACCATCATAACACCTGAAAATATAATTTTTGTCTTAAGTTACAAACATCTGGCAAACAAATAACAAAATATAAAGTCAACTGCCACTAAAGCCAACTCAAGCACAAAGGAATAGTTAATTAGAATGAGCAATCTGTCATAATAGTGTTTGCTGTAATGTGCACACACAGAATTAAAAAAGTTAGTTAATTATTCAAAATTTCTTTTGCATTAATTTATCATAAGACTACTTGGCATTTGTTGGCAAACATGCACAAATAAACAATCTGCATACACTGACTCAATATTCTTTGAGTATGCTCTAAGAAAGTAAAACATGAAGTAATATATCTTAATGTTATATAATAGTGGGGGCTCTGTATCCTCACAAGAATTCTAAATTGCACCAAGAAGCACTGACTACACAAACAATGTTACAAACCTTCAAGAAAGTACAGCGAGCATGTGAATCTGTCTCATCATGAAGGAAATAAGTATGCCAACTTGTACAGATACCACTGGAGAACGTTTTCTTAATACTTATGAACAAATTTAAATTATTCTTTGCATATAGTCATCGATGTATAAAACTGAACATTTAATTTAAAAAACATTCTATATAATTAGCAGTACAGTGACTTTTTATGAAGTTGCTTCAATTCATGTAAATTGCAATATTAAGGTGCTCATCGTTTATGACAGAATTTGCACAGTAAGGTGTAAAGATAAATTAAGCGATAAGACAACACCTGCACATTATAATCAGTGTATTAAATTGATAAAGATACCAAGCAATTTTAAACCTGGTTTTACTCCATTTTTTCCAAGTAAGCAAACAGACAAAATGTCAAGTTTGCGCCTGCAATTTATGCAGGACTAGCAGATCCCACAGGTAGTGCAAGACCAAGGCAACTCGTGGTAAAGGTGGAGCAAGCTCTGATCACTAATCTTAATATTTACCCTTAATGCCAAAACAAAATGGAGTAAAACCAGGTTTAAAATTGCTTGGTATCTTTAACATAACTATACCCAAGTTAAAAATACTTTCTACAGTGTATTAAATTGTTCAGAGGGACTGTCAAATATCCATGTTTTACATGGGATTTACTCATTGGTGTACACTAGTGGTTTTAATCTCTGCCCTATGCATATCAATAATTTGCCTGCAGTAATTGTTTTAGTGAATAGCAGAAATAATTTTCTTTCCCTCATTAAACACTCCCTTTAATTATTTTTTAAATCGGATTTTATTATTTCTCACATAAATTTTCCTTGCATAAATTTAGACAATAATACATTTGGTTGCAAGTTTAGAACAGACTGTAATTAATTTATTTTAATTGGTAGATTTCATGTAATTGGAATAAAATATAATTATTCCATTATTATTATATTTTTACATTTTACAATACTTTTTGTTGTTGTTAACATATAGCAGAGAATACCAAGTACCTTCATTTTTTTTATAATAATATTTTTTGATGTCCAGTAATAATACAGTGGTATCTCGCTAATCCGAACTAATAAAAACCATGCTCATTCGGATTAGCGAAAAGTTCAGATTAGTGAATTTTCGCCCAAGAAACAACAATAACTAGCGTTTAAGACAAAAATAATCAGATTCTAATGGTAGAGGTACATCAATTTAATTCTGTAAATAAATGAATTATCTGATAGAAAAAAAGCTACTATACTGTAATGTAAAACTTAAAAATAATACAGTACACAAGTTTATTTTAGTAAAAAATTTAGTTTGTATGTACCTGTATTGTTGAGGATTCTGATTTAATAAAATTACATAATTTAATTTGTGAAAAAAATATCACTTTCTTGTACACAACACACACACAAAAAAAGTTTCACAAAATAACACAAAAGTTTTTTTTTTTATTTCTTTGTAAAAAAGTCTGATTTTCTTTTGCTTCTTGGAAGCTAAACTTTTTTTGAATGCTTCTTCTCGGAGCTGCATTAGCAACAAAATTTTGTGGAATGGCATATCATTCTGCTTAGCCATTCTATACACATATTAAAACTGTCAACTGCCTCTTCATGTTTTACTTTTTTTTTTCTTTGAGTTCTTTATCGTCATCATAGTCTTCTAATTCATTTTGTAGTGTCATTTTTATAATTTCAGCATCTGATTTGATTTCGAATTCACTTTCAGTTCTACTTGTAATCCATTCCTTAACATCTGTCCGTGAAATTTCAACATCTAGATTTATATTTTTAACCAAATTATGCACGTTTTGAATTTCCTCTTTTTATGTATCACCGCAGTTATCTTGGTAAATCCTAGAAGGTCACAGTTTTCTCCATGGCGCTCGAATTTCTTTAGGTTTGACAGCTTTCCAGCAAACGTGAACACACAATAAATTAAAACAGACCTACAGTATAACCATACAATTGACAGTATGAAAATATACTCTACTGTAATAATAATAATAAATAATAATAGTTGAAATAATAATTATTAAATAAAAACAATAGTTCACAATATAATAATACTTAATAAAACTTTTTTCTTTCAACTGCAGTTCGGATTACTGGAGGGTTCGGACTAAAGAGGTTCGGATTAGCAAGATACCACTGTACTTTTTTAATAATTGTGCCATTCCATGAGAGATCAAATAAACTCAGGCTGTATATTTTTATATTTTGATGAGAATCAGTTATTTGGTTATCCTATCATTTAGATAGATCCCCCCCCCCCCCAGGCATCCTATAATTATAGTTGCCAATTTTATTGGAAGGATCCCCAAAATGTTTACAATTTCAGAGGACTATAAAATTCATCAGTTTATTTCCAGATTATATAATTTCTGATTTTTTTACTGTCATTTTAATGCTTGGGGTATGCTTTTACATAATACAAGAGAAACAACAGATAGAACATTATAAGAATTTATAGCATGACTCAAATTTAGAAATTATAAGAATTTATAGCATGACTGAAAATTAGAACTAAAAGAAGCAATAAAAGTATCAAAAAAAAAATAGAAAATTAACTGGATTAGATGGTATGAATACAGAGCTTTGGAAATATGGTAGAGAATATTTACCTCACAGATTCTTAAAGTTAAATAACTGTTGGAGGAAATGTGAGGTTCCGTCAGGTTGGTCAAAAGTTAAGGTTATATCTATACTTAAGGAGACAGATATGATTGTGGAAATTACAGAGGAATAAGTTTATTAAATACAAGTTACAAAATTTACAGTAAAATCCTGAATAAAAGACTTAGAAATATTGAAAACAATCTACTTTCAGAAGAACAAAACAGTTTCAACAAATTATTGAGAAAAAAAAAGACTTTAATTTAGTCCTTTATAGATTACAAGAAAGCTTTTAATAAAATACACTGAAATCAATCAAAGTGTTAGACAGGAATGTAGCTTATCCCCATCTAACCAAAACCTGTTATAAATATAGGAAAACCTTGCTTAATGTGAATTCGATATTCACGATAATCAGCGTGATTGGGTGAAATGATACTATTTTCCACTTTATGCAAGTGATTAATCAGTTAACACAATTTTTTTACATTATGCAAAATTTTTAGTTGCCAATCTGCAGCGAGCAGAAAAGTTGAAAGTGGTGCTGGTAATACAATGATGTGCGAGACCTGGGATACAGCGAGTCTACAGTTTGGACTATATTAAATAAGAGCAAAGAATACAAAGAACAAGGTAAAGGTGCTACTGCTTCATTAAGTATGCAGATCACCCGAAATGGAAGGCATTTAATGATCGGGATGGAGTGTCTTCTGTCACTCTGGATTGAGTGATTGTAACCAAAAAAGAATACCTCTTAGTACAGGAAATATTCAGCCAAAAGCTCTCAATATTTTTATCTCATTGAAAGAGACCAAATTTCAAGAAGAATGTGAAATCTTTACTGCGAGTTTAAGATGGCTTGACTGTTTTAAAAATTGAACTGGACTGCGTAGCATAATATTAACTTGGGAATCTGCTAGTGCTGATAAAGATTCTGCAGCCAAGTTTCCTGAAAAATTGCAAAGGATAATTCAGGAGGGTGATTATGGCAATCGGCAATTATTCAACATCAACAAAATTGGTCTCTTTTGGAAGCGTATGCCAACTGAAGCATCTCAACCAGGATACAAAGTATCTAAATAATGAAGATGTGAGAAACTTGAGAATGTTACGACTAACTGCAAAAGAACTTCAGCTAGTTTTCAATCAGATTGAGCATGCTAAGGAAATTTTGTTTGATGCTGATCCTGATATGGAATGAAGATTTGAAGTCTGTCGAATTCTTAATAAAGCGATCCCCAGTTACTGCAAATTGCATGACAAGATGAAAAAGTTGAGCATGATTCAAACATCTTTATTTATTTTTTTTGTAAAAAAAGCAGCTCAATCAAATGTTTAGACATTAAATAAAAATTTAAACAATTGATTTTTATTAACTTTGATGATTTTATCCTCTAATATAGCTTATACTGTAATTTTTTTTCTAAATTTACACTAACAGATGGATGAATTATAATTAATCCTACTGTTTATTGTATTCGCTTAACACGATTTCACTTAGTTCGCATTAATTGATGAAGATGACCTTCAAAAATCAGTTTATGAATTAAACAAAATAAGCAAACAATACAATGTTATGGCATTTAAAGGTTGAGTTAATGTCAGATCAAAAATAATCATAGAAAATAAAATCAGAGAACAGATGAAATAGTTTAATTATTTAGGCTGCATAATAACATATCTAAGGGTCAAAGCTGTATAACTGAGAGGAGACCTCCACATAGCCTTTAAAGGAATGTGGAGAACTGACCAGGGCTTCTGACCTAATGTCCAATCCTCACCTTTTCGTAGTGCACCCTGTTGGGTATCTACCTGGATACCGAATGAAAATGAGGATGGGCTGGCAATTTGGGATTTAGCCGACCAAATTGTATTCTTATTGGTTAAACCAAAATACAAAATGATGGCACAGCATGACAAAATTTCATGCCGGCTGGGGCGTTGCCTGGTTAAACAAGGCCCCTGTTGTTTTCGCCAGGGAACCACGGCTAACAGTGAAAAGTCAGCTACTGGAACAAATCTGAAAACACAACCCAACTCAACATCACCAGAGTTAAAGATCGGTACTATCAACATAAGAAGCCTGAATGGCAAAGAAATGGAGCTAGCTGAGGAATAATTAGATAAGTACCAGATCAACATAATAGCGGTGACTGAAACAAAAAAAGACAAAAACTGGCAAGATCTTTCTGAGCAATAAATGCAAAATGTTATATTCAGGCAATGACAATCAAGGAAAAGAAGGAGCAGACATAGTATTAAACACAAAATACGAGGTTAATCTTCTTGAATGGCAGGCAGTCTCAAGTAGAGTAATGTGGGCAAATATGAGAATGTGGAACTGGACAATGAGATTTATTTGTGCCTATGGTCCCACAGAAGGTTCTACTAAGGTAGAAGTGGAAGAATTTTTTTGAGGCTTTAGAAAAAGCAACTGACACATTGAAAAAGGAAAAGTTGGTCCTTGTTTGGGATCTAAATAGCAGAGTAGGAAATGATTGTCAGACATACAAAAATATTTTGGAAAAATTTGGAGAAAAGAGCAAAGCTAATAATAATGGCAAATATCTGTTGGATTTCTGCTCAGGACATTTTAACCAGGATATGGACTGGTTATTACTAATACCATGTTCCAACATAAAAATGTGCACAAATTCACATGGAGAGAAGAGGCAAGGAATAAGAAAAGTCTCATTGACTATGTTATTATTGATAGTGATGTTTTCTCCCTGCTGCAGGATACCCGAGCGTACAGAGGATTTGAAATTGGAAGTGATCACTATTTAGTCTTGAGCAGGATAAAATTGAATTTCATATTGAAAAGAATAACATGTAAGAAAGTTTTAAAGCGAATGAAAGCTGACTGGCTCTCAGATGTGAACTGTAGATTAAAATACACAAAGATTATTGAAGAAAAAATGAAAGAGTTTGAAAAAGAAACCAAACCTTGGAGATTCAGTGGCAAGCCTTGAAGAAAACCCTGATTGATTCAGCTAGAGGCATGTGGTGAAGTTGTCTGCAAGGATAGAAAAATTAGAACTCCAATGGTGGACACAGGAAGTTAAAGAGGCAGTGAAGGAAAAGAAGAAAGCATATCAAAAGTTTTTGGCAAATAAGTCAGCTTGTGCTCTTAGCAAATACAGAGACAAATGTAAGAAAGCTAAACACTGTGTAAAACTTGCTAAACAAAAGTCACAGGAGGACTTTGGCAAGAATATAGAAAATAAATATCAAGAAAGTGGCAAAATGTTCTGGAGGTTTTGAAGAAGCTTAGGAATGGAGGAAAGAGTGCTGTAAAAGGAATTAGAGATGATAAAGGTGACATGAAAACGTGAGAAAAAGATATCCTTGAAGCATTGAGTAATTACTTTGAAAAACTGCTAAATGAAACAAGCAGTGGTGACAGCACAGTGGTAAAAAACAGTGACCAGGCATGTAGTCAGGAATACATATCCATACTTGAAGTAGAAAAAGCCATCAAAGGCTTGAAATATGGAAAGGCAGCAGAAGTAAATGATATTCGACCAGAAATGCTGAAGTATGGTGGTATAAAAGTCTTACAGTGGCTGCACTGCATAGTTCAGAATGTCTGGACAGAGGGACGAATTCCCGATGATTGGAGTAGAGCCCTCATAGTACCCATATATAAAAAGGGAAATAAAACTGAATGTGGGAATTACAGAGGTATTTCCCTACTCAGTGTTCCTGGTAGATATATAAAAGTAGACTTGAGAAACGGTTGAGAAGAATTGTGGAAGAAAAGCTTGGTGAAGAACAAGCTGGATTCAGGTCAAATAGAGGCTGTCAGGATCAGATCTTCACTTTACGACAAATAGTGGAGAAATCATGGGAATATAACAAAGATCTGTATTTAAGTTTTGTCGATTTGGAAAAGGAGCATGACAAGGTGCCAATAGAGAAACTATTCAATACGCTACAGTTATATGGTATCAATGGGACATTATATCAAGCAATACTTTGTCTTTATTTGAGTTGTAAATCAGCAGTTAAAACTGAAGGAAGTACAGGAAGATGGATTAATGTTAAATCTGGTGTGAGACAAGGATGTACATTATCCAATCTGTTATTCATTATCTATATGGATCACATTATGAAGGAAAGTGGTATTAAAAATTATATCAAAATTGGAGATGTTAATGTCAGCTCTTTGCTTTGTGGACAATGTTATACGTCTAAATAAATCTGCTACAAGTCTGCAAGATTCTCTGACTAAATTGAATAACTATTGTAATAGATATGGTATGAAGGTCAGCAATAAAAAGACAAAGACAATGAAAATAGGCAGAATCATTGAAAATGTCAACTGCGTTGTGAATGGAGAACCTGTGGAACAAGTAAAACATTTCAGCTACTTAGGCAAGATTTTTAGTGAAGATGGTAAATTAAATATAGAAATAGACAAGAGAATCAATAAAGCTGGTATGGTAGGAAGTCAATTGAATAAATTCATATGGAATAAGAGAGATATTAGTCAGAACACTAAATTAGCTGTATAAAAGACAGTGTTCAAACCAATCTTAACTTATGGATCTGAGAGCTGGGTCAGAAGTAAAACACTTGACCAAAGACTAGAGACTGCAGATATGAGAGTCCTGAAAAAGATTAAAGGCATGAACAGATAGCATCAATGGTAATATCATATTAAAAACGAAAATATTAGGAAAGAACTTGACATTGGCAGCATCCAGGAATGCGTTAGCAGACTTAATCTGAGGTGGTATGGTCACTTAAACAGAATAGGCGAGGAAAGATTAGCAAAACAAGGGTTCTCTGCCAGGTTGACTGGAAAACGACCCAGAGGAAGACCAAGATATAGGTGGATTGATACAGTACAAAGTACCTTAGACGATAGAAATATAAGATCTGAGAATGCTGGAGTCTTGACAAGTAACAGACTGATTTGGAGGAAAATTGTAGATAGGAAGTTAGTAATGATGTAAATTTTTCATGTAGTACTATCATATCCTGTACACCCCTTGAGGGTACATGGCAGGAATTTGATGATGATGATGAAAAAATTTTTTTAAAAAATTTAGAAAATCTGGAAGAATTAACACCCCAACCGGCTATGACGTCTATAGACATCAAGCAAAATCTGGATACGATTCTGTAACAAATATTGAATAACATGGATAAGAAGTACAATTTGGTCTCACTATTTCATCTATCACAGCCGGTAGAGAGGTTAAGAGAACACTGAGAGGACAAGATGAGAAACAACTAAAATTTTATAAAGTAATGGCCACTGCTACTCTAGAAACATGAAATGTTAAAAAGAAAGGTGAAAATAAAATACAAGCTGCACAGATGAGATTTTTAAGAGCAATTATTAAAAGATGCACAAAATTGGACCATATAAAAAATGAAGATAGCAGAAAAGAGCCAGATATTTACAACATAAATGAAAAGTAAATTAAAGATGCCAAGAAATTATACTCCTGGTTCAATCCTTTAACCAAGTGTAAGCAAACACTATTTGCATGTGAAGAATCTTCATAAATGGGCTACTTGGATATAGAAGCTAATGACTTCAAATCAATTGCCTTACACAATCTTGCCATAAATACTTACAATTTCTGCACACAAAATCTGTGAGCTCAGTTGTTAGTGGCATTGTATGCATTCACATGTTTATCAGTAAGAGAGAAATGTCAAGCTGTTTATGAGACCGTTTATCTGTAATACCACTTTGCAAGGTTGGAATGCAACCACCTGTTACTTTCAACATACTAAAAACACTCAGGATCAGTACTTATGCACAGGTGCATGAGGCTCTAGTTTTTTTTGGGGGGGGGCCTCAAAAAATCAGGATCAATTTAAGGGCCCCAAACAATGAGGGAGGGACCTCCAGAGCACACTAGAACCTCAGGCCCTGCCTGCCTGCCTTGGGAAAAGTGTAAGTACAGCCCTGGTTATAAGGATACAGAAGATATCTGACCACCAATGGGTCAACATGAGGACACAACCACTTGTGAGGGCTGTGAAGGCCATAATCTCTTGTGTCCAAGTGTCACCCTCTGCCATAATACTGTGAGAATGCAGAAAGTGATGTCATGAGAGATGAACATTTTGCTAGAATGAGCTCACATACTAACTGATGACCCTGGGTGGGGGGAGGGGGGGGAGAGCCTATAGTCGTAGTGTTAGAAAGTGTCCAGTAGAACAACTTATGTGGCAGAGGGTGACACCACTGAAGAGTTTTTAACTGCCAAAACAATCGGGTATATGCCCCAGATGGTCACACTGCATGTACCATACCACCCAGGATTCAGAGAGGTCATCACTCCGCATTAGTGACGATTGGTGGGGGTGACGTATCAGGAGATATCCAAGTTGTATTTTTGTGCAAAAGGGATCACAATCTCTGCCAAAGTGTATTGACACTATGCTGGAACTTGTGGTATGGTCCCTGAACAACACTTGGTTTCATGATAAGCAGTGGATCTTCCAATAGGACTCAGCCCCTGCACACAAGGCAAGGACCACAAAACAGTGGTCGTGGGCATATGTGCCAACCATATATCACTATCTGAATGACCATCTGGAGGTCCCAATCTGAATCACTTGGACTTCAAATTGTGGTTGGAGCTTGAGAGAATAGCCTGCAATAAACAACACACCAGCATTGCCAGCCTGAAGGGATTTGGAACACGCAATAGCAGAGTTGCTGTTAGATGTTGTGCATGCCACCATCGATATGTGGCCTCACAGACTCTGGGCATGTGTGAAGACAAAAGGGGGGGGACATATTGAACACTGAGCACATTGCTTTATGCACGTTATACATATTGTTTGTATGTGATGAAAGCTGTAAATGATTTACTAATAGATTAAAGGTTTATCCACTCTTCAAGTTGTAAGAGTGTTTATTGCTAGACTAGGTAATATCCCATAATGCAAAGCACATGTCCTTTTGGATGTGTATAATTCTATATTATAGGAAGGGGGAGTTGCATCAATTGGAGCCAGACCCAGAAGATATACCAAGATTGAAGTAATGCAGAAGCAATATATTTCCCATACACAAATGGTCAAAAGGTGTCATGCCTTATTTTAATAACTTTAATAATAAGGTGTCACATCTTATTTTAATAATTATTAAAATTTTAACTTGGTTAAAGGATTAAACCAAGAATATAATTTCTTGGAATCTTTAAATTTATAGCATAACCATGGAAAAAAAACTTAAGTAAATGAAAAGATAAAGGAATATAGAAAGAAATGGAAAGAGCATCTATTTAGGATGAAAAGATATCAGCTACCAAAAAGAGCTGGATAAACATAGACTAAGGGGTGAGAACAGAGAAAGGAATACTATCTGCAAGACGGAAGATTTTTGAAGAGAAGAAAAAGGCGTGTGTGCGTGTGTGTGTGTGTATATATATATATATATTTTTTATTTCTTATTTCTATAGTCGGATGTTTTATTAAGGACAACATTTTACACAGCATACTACAGGATTTTGTGGTATTCACTGCTTGCAGCATGTTCATATCCAGGAAGTTAGAAATGTGGCAGGTGAATGACCAGGGAGTGCATTTCTATTTAAACATAGAAAATGGGAAGAATTATGTGATGTAAAAATTAGCATAATGGATTTTGGCAGCATTACATTGGAAACAAATGAATCCCAACCAAGAAAGAGAGAGATGAGTAGCATGATGAAGGTGTGAGGCATGTGAATAAAAATAAAATTAGATAGTGTAGTAGATCAGCGCTTCCCAAATTGTGGACTGCGGCCCCCCTTGAGGGTCGTTAGTCCTCAATTTTTATATAGATAGATAGATATTATCTATATAAAAATATAAGATGTTGCACGTCAAATGTGTATGTAAGATGCTAAAAACGTAATATTTTCATTTGATTTTTGCAATATTCGCTTTGTATGTTTCGTATTGAATATAAATGCAACAAATATTATAATAATATATGTCTGTATTACGATTTTTTTTTTCTGATGGGGGTTGTGAAATATTTTAATTTTTCCAAAGGGACCTTTACATCCATAAGTTTGGGAAGCACTGTAGTAGATCATGTAGTTTTGGAAGATGATGTCGGTGTTGACTGGGAAGAAGAATGTCAAGTGAGAATAAGTTTTAATAATGGCAAGCTGTGAGCAAACATATAAATACAAAATTAATAATGGAAAAACTCACGTTTTTGTGTCAAGTGAGAATAGGGTGCTTGGAAAGAGAGAGAGAGAAAAATAGATGCAATGAAAGAGAGGCGGAACATATGAGGAATGAGTTAAGTATGAAAGATGAGATTAGAAAACTGGAAAGAACGGATGCGAAGTGAATGAGAGGAACGCTGAGAGTTATGAGAATGATAGAAGGGAATAGGAAAAGTAAGGGAAGAGAGAGAATGAGAGGAAGGCAAGACTGCAAGAAACAGGGATGGAGAAATGACAGGAAGGCAGGTAAATGGAAGAACAAGGAGAAAGTGTCAGAGGAGAGAGAATGAGGGATGCAGGTAAGTAAGGAAGGAACAGAGTGTTAAGAGGTATGATGTATGGAGATTCAATGATCTGTGGAGTACAAGATAGAATGCCAGAAGAGTACGTGCCTGGAAAAATGATAGACAGTGTAAATATGGCAATTAAGCGAAGTAAAAGAATGGATGAGACGACTGATATGATGTGTACAAATGACTTGAGAGGCAGTGTGAATTGGGAGGTGAAAGATCTGGGGGTTTATGCTTGAGGTTGTATGGCAGGACAGAGGGAAGATAATGAGTGTGTTGCCTGGGTATGATAATGTAGAGTTAAAGAGAAGAGCATCAATGATAATAGTATGATAGCCAGAATGCATCAAAAGAGAGGATTGGATTAAGTAGATGCCTAGAATGCATTTGAGGACAGAAATTAATTGTATGTGAGAGATGGCTTGCATTTGAATGAGGAAGGAGGCAGCTATCTGAAAAGATGGTAGTGGAGGTGGTCTCTTGTGGAGAATTAAAACATTAGTTTTTTTAAGTATGATGACCAAGTGGGATCACAGTCCATTTCCAAATACGTGGAAGGGGTCTGATAACATGGAGGTGATCTTGATGTCATAGTCTGCACTACATAAAATGACTGCTGAATTCCTTTTGTTTGCCATGAGTATAAGGATTTCTTCATTGTTGAGTAAACTTCTCAAAGCATCTTTCTCTAAAGCTGTGAAATTATTTTTGTAGTTAATAAAACTGAAGCAATATGTAATCGTGTGGATAATGTCTCTTCATAAGATGACAGAAATTTAGTAGCTTTTTCAATACTGGTCACATGATGTCTACTTAAGGGATGTGTCTTGGAGTGAAGGCACAATTAAAGATCAAGATCATCTCCATGTTATCAGACTCTTCTACGTGTTCAGAAATGGACCATGATCCCACTTGTTTGTCACACCTAAAAACTAATGATCTAATCTCCAGCACTTTTGAATTTACAGAACTTAAAGCATTTTGTAGATATCTTTCAAACATTCAAATCTTCTCATCAGACATTAGCTACTTTAGATGTAGTTTTGTTATTTACTGTCTCTGTTTAAGAACCAATAGGCATACTTGAAAACTTATTTCCTCCAGACATCACGTCTCTTCCAACATTGCCTAAAATCTTCATTCTTCACTTAGAAAGGAAAATTTTACTACCAAATATATGGTTTTGCAATGGATTCACCTCTATCGCCTCCAATTGGCAACTTATATGCAGAAAAATTTGAAGAATCAGTTATAACTCAGGCAACCTTAAAACCACATGAATAGTGGAGATATGTGCATGGCATCTTTATCATCTGGAAACACACTCACAAAGACCTGGAAGATTTTATATTTTCCAAACAGGCTCATTCGATCACTCTCAACAAAAATTAGGTATAATCAATTTAATTTGAAAAATAGAACTTTAAACATACTAAAAAAAATGATGAAACCAAGAACTTCAAATCTATTTAATCAGTTCCTCCAAAATGGATACTCAACAAAGGTACTAAAGAAACTTTTTTTTTCCTGACAAATCATCCTGCAACAACTCAGAAATTAACAAAAGTATGGCATCCATTCCATGTGTTGGCAATATATCAAGAAAAATAGCCAAAATATTAAAGCAGTCTTCAGAACAGCCTTCAAACCAGTAAACACCTTATGAAGCTTTCTATGCTCCCCTAAAAACAAAGTTCCTTTTTATAAACATCCAGATGTATACAAGATTCTGCATTCTTGTGAAAGATATGTGTAGGCCAAACTGGGAGAAGTTTTGCACGTCCTCAAAGAACATCACAGGGTAATTTGGCAAGCATCTGCTATACCCTACTTAGAAGACAATTACTTTGGAAGGTTGTTCAAGGAGACCTCCGAGGTCATTCGCTCAAAAGCCACACTCGAAAAAACCTTTTACGACATCTGGAAATCATTAATTAATATATATAACATTAAAGACCTATGCCAGCAATCACAGAGTTTACACAATATAGAGACTGCTCATAACATGCCTAATGATACTCGTGATTAAGCTATCATTCCAGTCTTTTCAACTTACTGATATTAACTACTATTCGAAAACGTTTATTTTTTGTTGTTTTTTACTTATGTAATGCAACCTGTTTCCCACCTAGACAGCAAAACATGCAGAGGAAATACGTCTAGTATAAATTTAAAAAATGCATCCGAGTTAAAACCTGATAGTTTTATTTTTCTTTCTCAAGATTTCAACATTTAAAAGTTTTTCCTCTAAGGATGGTAGCAAATCTACTGTGTGTGTGTGTGTGTGTGTGTGTGTGTGTGTGTGTGTGTGTGTGTGTGTGTGTGTGTGTGTGTGTGTGTGTGTTCTGAATGCTCTTTTTCTCCATTTTATACCCTATGTAGCAAGGCTTATACGTTGGTCATACATAACTGGTAATTAGCTTAAGGAATTAACAATGCATATAAAGGATATTAATTGAAGGCAACTTTAATGAATAAGTTCAATATTTCGGCAATGTCACGTTGCCATCTTCAGGAACATACAAATATGGTATGTGCACGCAGGCATTAACAAAAGCAAATGAAGAAGGCGGCAAGAAACTAGTATTGTTCCTAAAGTCCTAATGATGCCCTCTGGCGGGCTAATTGAGTTGTATTGGCCGTTGGGCTGAAGTTCTCATAATGTAAGTCTCCCAAATTTGGGGTAGTTTCATGCACCCAAATTTGTTGAGGTCTGGAACGTTTTTTAGAGCTGCTGATGATTCCATGAATAATCTTTCTCACTTGAACTTGTTGCGGTGTATTATTTTAGTTTTTTTCTAATGAAGTCTATGACGGGTATCTAAGGCATGGTCTGCCAGCCCAGAGTGGCTGTACTGGTGAAACCGGATGTAGTCTTTGTGTTCTGAAATCCTGATATTTGCTGTCCTGCCTGTTTGGCCAAAGTAGGACAATTTGCAGCTGCAAGGGACCTAGTATACACCAGGTAGATCTAGGGGAAGTGGTTGGTGTTTGGTAGAGCAGATAAGGGATACAAACTTTTTATATGGTCTATAACAAGAAATCAGATTATATTTTTTGAGGATATTGGTTATTTACTCAGAAGTGCCCCAGATGTAGGGGATGGTGATAGATTTAGTGTAATCTTTATTGTGGAGGAGGGAGGGGGGGGGTTGTGGTTTACTGGTTTTAGTATTTTTTTATTTTTTGAATTTTTTGGAGGTTATAGCCATTGGCTAATAAAGTGTTGAGGATGTGGTTTAGTTCAGTGGTTAAGGCATCATCATCTGAGCAGATTAATGTTGCCCTGTTATATAGTGTTTTTATAACCCCGTATTGTTGGGGGGGGGGAATTGCTGGTGAATGTATCTGCCTGTATGGGTGGGTTTTCATTAAACAGAGAAAACCAAAGCTCCATCAGTCTGGCGAGTGATGGAGCTTTGGTGTCTAGGAAGGGGAGGGTGTTGTTTTCCTCTTTTTCTAAGGTGAACTGGACTCTGGGGTGTTGGTTGTTTAAGTGTGTTAGGAAGGAGTGGAGTGTATCTGAGCCATGTGGCCAAATAGCGAACACATCATCCACGTATCAAAGCCAAATATTGGGTTTTTGTGGGGCAGAGTTTAAGGCTTTCTCTTCAAAGGTCTCAATAATGAAGTTGGCCAAGGGTGGGGAAGTGGTGAACCCATGGATGTCCCCTTCTATCTGTTTGTAGAATTTTCCTTGCCAAACAAAATAGTCTGAGTTCATTGTGAACTGAAATAGGGCTAAGATATCGGGAGGAAACTTGGCTTGGATGAGCTCTAGGGTTTCCTTGAGTGGGACATTAGTGAATAGAGGGGAGACATCAAAACTGACCATTATGTCAGTGTGTTGGAGTTGAGAGGTTTTCTATACTGGCTTTAAAGTGGGCTGAGTTTTTTTTGTGTGTGATGGTGTGTTGCCATGGTGTGTGAGCATTTTGGCTAAATGTTTCAATTAATATTTATATTAATTGAAAATACACTAATTGAATATAGTAACCTATGGGGAAATGTATAATTCGTTCCTCAGATTTCTTTTCTGATCCTTAATTTTTTTTATAAAAGAATTAGGGTATGTCTCAGGGTCTAGTTAAAGGAAAGCCATGAAGCTGAAAGACAAAAAAATATATTCAGAATATAAATTTATTATTCTATTTCTTAACAAAGAATTGAGCTAACGTAGTTTGGCAGGCATTTTGTTTCTTTTGTTCATACAACCGACGGTATGGCCCTATTGCCTCTTCTACTCTTCTGCAAATTTTACTGCTTCTCTCTTCATCAGGGTCAGCCTCTAAGCATTACTGCTTAAAAACTTCGACTGTACGAAAAATATTTTCAAATTGTGTCTGTGAAATCTCTTTTAGCTGACTATCAGTGGTTAAATTTTCTTCATATTCTTTGGGATCTTCCTGCTGTGCATCTAAATTTAGCAGGTTGGAATCGCTCGATTCTTCAGAATGAGATTTAATTAACTCTTGGACGTTATCATTGAAGGAGAGAAAGACATGAAGGACATACGAATTGATCGCCAACATGCGAAATCACGTGCTTTATAGATAAAATTTCCCAACTATTATACAAGCAAAATAGTTACCACTTTAAAAACTACAATGATCATAAGAAAGAAGTTAATTTTCTGACGTGTAATAACAAACAACTCATCCCAGAAGACGGATTGATTACCCTATTATCGGAATGGATTCTCCTTTTTGTGATATGCGCAGAAGTGTCGAAGGATCTCGAATCTGTGGGCGTACTATAGCAGACGACATAAATTTTGGCAGTAAAAATTTGGAACATAGTATACATGGAAGTAGTATAGTATGCCATTAAAAATAACTTTGTAAAATGTTTTAAATCGGTAATTAAATTATTTCATTCTGGTGAGTGATTTTTTTTAAATAGTTAACCATAAAAATGTATAGATAGAAAATTTTTAAAATCTGTAACATTTATTTTTAAGATGTATATAGGCGTACTAATCGAATTTGGGTAACGAAAAAAAATGATGCACTAATCGAGAACGCATTAATCGAGGGATTACTGTATTTTAAAAAGCTTTTCCATAGGCACCTTGTCATATGCCTTTTCCAGATCCACAAAACTTAACTAGAGATCCTTGTCATATTCCCATCATTTCTCAACTATTTGTCATCATAAAGTGAAAATCTGATCCTGACCACCTCTATTTAACCTGAATCTTCCAGTTTCTCTTCCACAATTTTCTTAGTTGTTTCTCAAGTATGCATGCATAAATCTTACCTTGAATCTTAGTATAGAAATTCCTCTATAATATTCACTTTTTTACAGATGGGAACTATGAGAGCTACACTCCAATCATCTGGAATTCAACGTTCTGACTAGGCCCTCTGAATTATGCTGTGTAGCCATAAAGCAACGAGCTAAGTTTGATACCTCCAATTTTGATATTAGGTATAATGCCACTTTCTTTCGTAAGGTGATCCAAATATATGATGAATAAGAGTGCAGTTTTTTTTGTTTTTTTTTACCCAGTTACAATGCAAAAGTTTTGAAGTGCAAATGCAAAACTTTTATATCTCCATATTTGAGCATTTCTGATCAAATATCATCTACTCCAGTTGCCTTTCTGCATTTCAAGTTTGTGATGGCATTTTCTACTTCAGTGAGTAATATTAGTGAGATTTGGCTAACAGCAGATGATGTAGTTACAGGAATAGAATGTGATGGATTTACATAACATTCTAGGAGGCAGTCAGTCAGGCAAATAGCAGTTCTTTTCAGTCAATCTGATGTGAGATTGAAGCCAACAGGACAAAATATAAAACTGGTTGTTGCTATAGGCCAGGGAGTGCCTGGGATAATGTGAAAGACATGCATCAACAGATTAGTACAATGAGTGTAAGTAGAGTAATTATTATGGGGCTTCAACTTTGGAGACACATATTGGAAGGAAGAAAGATTACATGACATGAAGGAAATGGAATTTATACACTTACTGAGATATGAAAGTGTTAGATCTTGTTTCAGGATAAGAAGACTTGTACACAACTAAAGAGGCTACATTGCCTCTGATTGCAGAAAGTGATCAGGTGTCTTGACTTGGGAGGTAGCAAAACATGTGGAAATTCCAGTTAAGGAGTATATGTGGAACAAGGCAGGTGATTATGATACACTTGGGGGGGGGCAGCTTGAAGCAGTATTATGGCATAAAGACCTACAAGGAAATTGTCAAAGGATATCACACTGTATACCCAAAGTCAGGAGGATAAATCAGGTAGGAATTAGATGGATGAGTAATATCATTTAGCATGAGCTGCAAACAAAGAAAATGCTATGGAGGGTATATAAGGAGAAGGGTGACCAGCTAACTCATGAGTAGTACAAGGATAGGCACAAAAGGTGACCAGTATGGTAAGGAAGGCAAAATCAGATTACGAGAAGAAACTAGCCGAGTAGGCAAAAATAAATCCCAAAGAGTTTTTCATTGTTGGAAGTGGGAGGAAGAATGACTATGGAAGTACAGGTATCCCTCGATTAATGTGGTTACTTAATCCCTCGATGTTACCGCATATATCAAAATCGCGTTAATCAAATCTAATAATCAATGGTAAAAATTACAATTCGTCCATGATCGATTACTGTACTAATAGTTCGTTTTATATGGTACTCTTTTAAGAAAGATAAAAAAATGAATGCAAAGTAAATGTTTAATAAATACTTGTACCTACATTATTTATTGCAATTTTTTTTATCAAAAAAAGTTATCAAGAGTCATTTGAACAGTTTTAGTTTTTTCTTATCGGCATAAATTCTACGATAACAAGCAAAATGACTCTCCAGACCTCGGCAAACAAGCAATAAAACATAAAGAAAAAACACTGCAAATATAATACATGATTACAAATTAAGTGGATATTGAATCCAACGTTATTTCATAGCCGAATATGGAAACTACAAAAGTTTTGTGCCGAATATATAGAAACTAAAAGTTTCAGTGGATGCAAGTATAAGCAACCTTATGGGCAACTCGTAGTAAAGGTGCCAAACTCGTAGCCAAATGCTTATGATAAATAAGCATTTTGCTCTCTATTTCAGTAATACATGATGGTTTATTTATTTTCATTTACAATCTAGAAATTATTGAACAAAGAATAAAAAAAACAACTAAACCATACTATACTGACATCAGAGGTCGCGGTATCTCACAGATACAATTTACTGTCAAATATCACCAACTTTTACATAACATGTGTTAAACCAAACTGTTGCTATAGTCCAGGGAGTGCGGAATATCAAAAAACAGTGCGGAATATCACAAATAACATATGAATGCACAGCTATTCATGACCTCCAAGCTATACACTGAATTCTGTAAGAATATTTATATTAAACATTTTGCATGTATCTGTCAGATCAGCTGCGAGCTCCGGAGGGTTAAAAGCGCGTTAAAACTCTTGCCGCGTATATATCAAGGGATTGCCGCAATTAATTTCGCCACGTTAATCAAATTCTGCGTTAAGCAAGGGATACCTGTATAACTTTAATGAGCGTAGATGGTAGAGAGGTAATGGAGGCAGATGAATTTGTTGAACTACCAAGTGATCATTTTGCAAGGATATATCATCCAAGTGAAGATATTGTTATGACAGAGGTGATAGTAACAGATGTGAGATCAGAGGTTAAAGAATTGGAGGTACTTAGTATAATGCAGAATCTGAATGCAAATACAGCTGTGGGATTGGATGGGATATCAGCTTGCACTTTGCAAGAATGTACAGGGGAACTGGCGAGGCATTTGACTAGGCTGTTTAGTTTAATTCTCAGCTTTAGAAAAGTCAAAAAAGAGCCTTACATAAAGGAGAATCTAAGTCTGTGATTGCAAATTATAGACCAATTAGTATCTCAGGAATGGTGGTAAAAGTACTAGAAAAGTTGGTAATAAAGAGAATTCAGGAATGGGTGGATAAGAATATGATATAGACCAATTAGTATCTCAGGAATGGTGGTAAAAGTACTAGAAAAGTTGGTCAAAAAGAGAATTCAGGAATGGGTGGATAAGAATATGATATTCTCTGAGGGGCAGCATAATTTTGTGAAGGGCCATGACTTAGTAATCTTTTTATAATAGAGTGACAACTGATTTGGATAAAGGGAATGACTATATGATGATACTGCTAGATTTTGCAAAAGCATTTTACAGGATACTGTAAAAAAATAATCATAATTTAAAATTATGAATCTTTTTACAATTGTTCCTCTATGTTAGTACATTAGTTTTGGTTTTGTAACACGTATGACTGGCACTTGCAATGTGCCTCTTATTGATATTATTAGTGTTAAAATGAAATGTAAACCAATTGAGATTCCATGTACTTACTAGATTCTGATAGTTTTGTAATGGCACTTGCAATGTGCCTCTTATTGATATTATTAATGTTAAAATGAAATGTAAACCAATTGAGATTCCATGTACTTACTAGATTCTGATAGTTTGTAAAAATTATTTCATAATTTCAAAAGATTAAGTGTTGAGACATCTGATGTGTTTTGTAAAGACATTCTCTTTTGTGCTAACAAAGACAACGTGTCAGACATTAATGAACTGATTATTAATACTGATGTAATTCATGCACATGATGAACATACTATAATCATACATTAATAAAGAAAAGTAAAGAATTTAATATAAAATATTTCATGATGAGTATCTCATCACACCAGAATGAACACATAAAACAGAATAGACAATTACATGAAGTGAGAATGGAATGACAACAGATGTTATAGAGAACCTCCTTTCTTCCAGACCACTTACATGATACTATTAGGAACCAATGGGAAACTGTAAACATAGTCATTAGTACAGATATAAACAAACTTAGCCAAAGAGTAATGAAGTGCAAGGTTCTTAACAGGGTGGTAAAAGTGTATAAAAAGATAAAAGTTTAAAAACAAAAATTTACTAAATTGGAAATAAAATAAAAATTAAATTACAGCATCTGCAAGTTTAAATTTCTGTAGCTGTTGCTAGTATTCATGTCGAAGTTTCTGGAACAGAGACACTGGAATGAAAATAATTTACTAGCTAAAATTAATTATTTATATGCCGATGTTTCGCTAGCTCAAGATAACATTATCAGAGGCAATTTAATACTACACACCAAGTGAAGTTACAAACAGAAGTGACCTGGATAACAAAAACAGCAACAGGCATGGAGTGCAACAGTAGTGCTCTTCATAGTGGATCTTGTTGTTGTTGTTGTTGGGTAGATAGGACAGTGTGTCAAAATTACAGGGTGGTAATTGGATATCAAGACAACAACAGCCATATGCATGGAGTGCAAGAGTAGTGCTTGTAATAGGGTTGTTGTTGTTGTGTAGATAGGGCAGTGTGTCAAAATCTATGTAAAATCATACCTTCACAGAACTTTAAACTAGGATCTGTGAAGTAGTCTGCTTTTCTTCTGTTTTTGTAAAGTGGTTTTTCTCTAAGGCATGCTAAAATGGTATGCTCTTTGGTTGCCCATTCGTGATGTATTTTTATGTTATTTTTTCCTGACCAAAGTAGTTCCATCCTGTCTGTCTGAAATACAAAGTTCCACACTACAAATAGATGTATTTGTATTCACAGACTGATCATTTTTAGCATTTGCATATGCTGTAGTAGAGTAATGATGTAAAAAAGAAGTGGAAAAAGTGAACCCAGACATAAATGCACCAAAACGGATCTAAAGATGAAAATGAATATTTTTATAAAAAAAAATGACAAAAAGTGGACAGAGCAAGTGGAGAATATGGCTCCTGATGCCTCACAGCTGTTTCTCTTTAAAAGTCAAAAAGTTTCTCAATAACAGCTCTTTAGCCTGTTATTGAGAAAGTTATGAAGCGAAGAAGCTACTGTTCAGCCATCTCTTGATGATTTCATAAGGATAGTCAAACAGCCAAATTCCACATTTTTTTATATTTTTCGATTTTCTCAAACCATTTATACTGTATTATATTACTTTGCATTAATAACTACATGTCAAAATATAATTTCATTGTACATTCTATAAATGAAACCAACAGAAATAACATTTAAAACAGGTTAGCATACTTCTGTGTACACTATAAATATGTAAGCAATAGAATGTGATTAATGGGTGGGTTAAATGTAACTGTTGCATAAGACAGGGATGTCTATACTCATATCCTCAGTCAAGATCAGATTTCTTTTCTTGAAATGACTTATAGCTCTAGCATCTCCTGGAACAAATACATCACATCACATCAATACCATTCTCAGCCTCAAAAAAAAAAAAAAAAAAAAAAAAAAAAAAAAAAAGTGTCTTTTTCCATTCAAGAAAATGGTTCTCCCTATTATAGCATGTAATGATGGATAAATTCCAAATGTGTCCAGTGTAAGATTACTATTCTCACATTTGTGGGTGGTGCATTAAAAACTTCCTAAAAATGCTTTATACTATCTATAAGAAGCAAATCTGCTTAACAGAAGAACCCTTCCCTTTCTCTTACTTGCTCATATACTCCAATCACCTTTCTTCTCACAGGATATTGAAAGTTTATTTTTCACTTGGTTAGAGTATAATAAATTTAGTTTAATCCTTTATCCAAGCGTGGGCAAACAAAGTTTGCACCTGAAAGTATCTTCAGGACTGGGTAAGGTGGTACGACACCAGGGCAACTCGTTGCAAAGGTGGAGCAAGCTACCAACATTCCTTGTTGGTAGCTTGCTCCACCACATTAAGGGAAGTGCCCTTCCCTTAATGCATAACATTAGACATATCCGCAAGGAGATGTGTTTTGCATTATAGGAGATACTGAGAAAGGAGTGTTGGTAGCTTGCTCCACCTTTGCAACGAGTTGCCCTGGTGTCGTACCACCTTACCCAGTCCTGAAGATACTTTCAGGTGCAAACTTTGTTTGCTCACACTTGGATAAAGGATTAAACTAAATTTATTATATTCTCACAGGATACTTTTCTAGGAGTATTTCATTTCCTGAACACTGCTCTGCAAAAATGGACACTATCCTTTGTCCCTGCTTTCCTCCCAACCTTGGCTTCAAACTTATCCAAGCACTTCTTTCACTACACCCACTTTCTGTTTTTTGCAACAGCCTCCTGATACTGTTTTCAAGAAATATGATCTCCAGCTGTTCAAGAAAAACATCTACATTTTTTTTTTTCTCAATGGCCTCCCTCAGATACACATATGGCACTGTGGTGCTATATACTATGCAACTTCTTGTGTGTGTGTGGGTGGGGGAGGAGAATTCAGGTTAAAAAAAATGAAAATAAAAAAAGTGGTAGAAGCATGACAGAAATGTCACATTTTTTTATAAATAATTTTGATATGTTATACCTATTTTGCTCTAAAAATTATATGGCTGGATGGCTAATTAATCATTTCCAAACCTGAATGGAAAGCAAATTAGACATTTATATCATATATTTCTATAACTGAGTTTTACTTTCCTACCTGATA
This sequence comes from Typopeltis vanoorti, assembly GCF_054136105.1. Lineage (NCBI taxonomy): Eukaryota > Metazoa > Arthropoda > Arachnida > Uropygi > Thelyphonidae > Typopeltis > Typopeltis vanoorti. Next base: position 73,273,184 of record NC_143552.1, on the reverse strand, counting down.
ATGCATTTTTCCTCTTTAGATTGTTTAAGCATATAGTGGCAATTCCTGATTCATCATTCTTAGTAAAATCCACTTGCCCTTCACCATATTTAATGAGTTCATCACGAATTTCACTCAGATTAGAATAATTCCTGATTGACTGCATCTTGTCTGTGTAAAATACACAATGTCACTGGATTGTTCAAAACATACAATTATTGTGACTCATTTACTACAGTTTTTATATGCTGTTATTTTACTAACTGAACTATACTGTTTTTGTTTATAAATATCTGTCGCATATGTTATACAATTCATTATAGCAAATCTTCTACTGTAACAAGTTATTTCTTTGATCCCTATGAGTTTGCTATAATGAGAGTTAACTATCAATAAATAGAAATATTGTGATTCAAGGGTTTTTGCATATCCACATTGTGCTTGAAGAATTTCTTGTAATTCATGTATTTGAATAGTTACCAGAATAATTTTAATTTCATGTGACCAAATTGTTTCAAGACTACATCATTACCACACATCATAATTATAATTAATATTATTATTATCATCAGACCTCCGCAGAGTCAAAAACTCATTGTGGGAGGACTCTTTCTATCCCACACATACAGCTTATAACCGTGCTTTAAATAAGTTCACATTCTCTGCAATCATCACACTCTCAGATAATGCAGGCCATCATTCACAACTCTCTATGCAAATAACCTTCTTCTCACACCTTCCAGGGATGCTTTCTTATTCCTCTCCCCCCATCATATGTTGCCCAATCAAGGTCTTATACAATGTAACAATAATCTTCTTACTTCCACAAGTCAGTGTCCTCCTCTGCATCATTGCCAGAATTTGTTGTGTGCTGTCATCACAATTTCAACAATGTGTCTCCAAATTTTAGATTCCTCACCATCACCTCAGATCTCTTATTTCTTTCACCTCCTCTAATATATTCCCACTAAATGTATATTCTGCATCCCATCTTTGTTTTCCAAATTTGCAGCACTGAACCGACTCTAATCCCATTCACTCAGTCTATTGGAGCTCTCGTTGAGGTCTATTTGAAAGCCACATCTGCTTTACTCCTCATAGTTCCAAATTCTGCATCATATGAAAACAACTGAATATCGTCATTCAAACCTTCCCCAATATCATTAACATACAAATTAAATAGCAATAATCCTAAAACAGACCCCCACCCGAGGTACACCATTACTAACTTTCCTCTTCTAGTATAGATGCTGCTTGGAAAGAAGCAAAGAACATCCCCATGACCAAGGTGCCATGTAACAAGTCACATTTGAAGCCTGTATAAATTGGAGGAATATGATGCTCCCAAGTCAGTGCAACTGTGTCCAGGTGAAATGGCTGTGAGAAGGGAACTGACTGAGTTTGAAAGAGGCACTGAAAGGGGATCTGCAGAAGTTGTAACAGTATTCATGGCAAGACTGTGTATATATATATATATATCCCATGCATGAGAGGTCAAAGGATCTATAAACACATCAATATACCATGTGTGGATGCAGGTGAGGGTTGAGATACATGTTTATTGATTTTTTTTGAAGAGTTTCAGGTTGTAATTTATCAATACCTCATGAGGGGAAGGCTACTCCAGAGGACAGAGATGGAATAAAAGAGGATGAGAGAAGCAGATTCAGTGTGTTTGCAGCTGCACTGGAAAGGGATGCTAGGCAGCTGCTGCTCTTGTTTAAAAAATGAAAGAATAATGGTTGACAATTCAGGTGCAATGACCAATGAAGTAGCTGAATAACAGACACAGTACCAAAACATCTGTGAGATGTTTTGAAGGATCATCTATAAGCCAAATTGCTCTCATCTGGACAAGAATTTTTAGAGAAGCTCTAGGTGCACACCTGAAACATGTGAGCAGTATTCTAAGGATAGGCAGATATGGGATTTGTATACAGTCAAGAGTTGGATGGCTGTAAAGTAGCATCCTGAATGAAAGAGAATGCCTAGTTATTTTGGATGCTGAGGAAACTACTGATGTGATGTGCTTATGCCATTAGAGAGAAGGTAAATGTTAGTCCAAGCAGAGAGAGATCTGATAATGTCTGATGATTCCAACATCGAAGGGAAAGGCGCACCCTCTGATATCGAACTATCGCCAAGGAACCACAGGTCCACGAGAGGAGTCAAATCATCATCAACCAAAACAGGCGAAAAAAAGCCCTGAGAAAGGGGTGCAAACCCTTTTTATTCTTCCTTCCTTCCCTCCTCTTACTAGCTGCGATAACGCCCTCTTATTACTTTCCGCGATATTTTCCAGCCCGCTACTTTCTTCGTCCGCGGCAACTTCGGCACATCACGAGATCATAGCAGCATCTTCTGGGAAACGAACATGCATTGCTTTCCGAGATTGCCAATGCCTCAGGCCTGCCCGCGAACTTTGGACTACTGTTTACATCTAATTTACCCATTCATTGTATACATGATGCATTCATATAATACTAATTGATACACAAAGTTCTTTACATGGTCTTACAATTCTATTAAAAGAAGGTAATTCTATTTCCATTTACAGTTAGTACTTTATTTCTTCTGCTCCAGTACAAGTTTTTTCTCTCAGCTGATTTTTCTGACTTGTTAAATCCTGAATGAAGTGTTTCTTTAATAAAGTGCTTCATTCAGGATGTAACAAAGGTCCCCCCTTTCTAGAAAAAAATTTTTTTAAGAAAATTTCTTTTTAGACATCCCTCAATCCTCTGGAAGTTACCTTTCCTTTTCGCCTGGTTTCCCTTTTTTTTTTTTTTTTTGACTTATGCTCAGATAAGAAGGCAGGCTTTGCATCCTTTCTAACTGCCTCTCCTACCCTTTCTAACTGCCTCCCCTATTCTTTCTAACTGCCTCTCCTATTCTTTCTAACTGCCTCTCCTATTCTTTCTAACTGCCTCTCCTATTCTTTCTAACTGCCTCTCCTATTCTTTCTAACTTGTGCTATGCAGATCGCCCTGTCCTTCTCGAGTCATATACACTCGTTATCCTTTAATCTCTTGTGCTAGCTTGCTACGTAGCAGAACAAGGAGTTGGAAATCACTCCATCTACCAATTGTTCTCAGTTCCTCAATAGAACCAAAAAACGTTAACACATTATCTGATTCTTCTCCAGAGAACTGGGAGAATCTTGCTGTGGGTTTATTGTTCTGAAAATTTCAGAATTCGTTCATCTCGGAACTAGTTGGGACAGACATACTTGTACTAGAGCTTACACTGAAATATAAGATTCTTTTTTCAAAATTTCTACTATTTCCAACAAATTTCTGATTGCCTGATATGAACCAAAGACCAACTCACTTGATAGGTCAATTTACTTAATTTTTTGGGATCTAATCACATCCTACCGGCTGCACCATTGTTATATTTGCTCTTCCTTAATATATTTTATTTACCTTATGTATTTAACCTCTCTGCTTTACCTGCAAGACTTACAAAATTTCCTTGACTCTAACATCTGTATCACTTCTTACGTGTTCATTGTAGAAGAAAGTTGATCTACAGATGTGTGGAGGCGGGATGTTGCTTAACACTGGGAGCCAGTAGGTTGGGGTTGATTTTACAGTTCCAGAAATAAGGTGCATGGTGGTGTTAAGCTGGGCATCAACCAAATACACATGGGCGCTGTTCAGTCATACGGGTGAGCAGTATTCAGCTGTAGAGTAAACGAGGCCAAGAGCAGTGCAGCGAAGTGCTGTTGCTGAAAGTTGTTCCACATAGTTTTTGCAGTATATTGTTTCTTGTTTTTAGCTTGGATGCTGTGTTAATGAGATGTGGTTTAAAAGACAGTGTTCTATCTAGAGTGACGCCCAGATATTTCGGGAATCTGTTGTAGTGTAGCAGTTTGTGGTCGAAGTAGACCATGAGTTCTTTGTTAGCCTGGTTATTGTTCAGGTGGAAGCATGAAACTTGCGTTTTGCTAGGATTTGGGCATAATCTCCATTTGCTGAAGCATTCATCTAAGACCGCAAGGTCGTTTGTTAGCGTATCTTCCACTGTAGTAAAATTGGTGTGTCTGGTGACTAGAACAATGTCATCAGCATAGCAAAACTTTAGAGGCTGTATGAGGCATATCTGTGATGTATAAGTTAAAAAAGAGGGGAGCCAGAACTGATCCTTGTAGTAATCCATTATCCAGTGTTCTTTGTTTACTTTTGTTCATGTCCATACACACTTGGAACAGGCAGTTGCTTAGAATGTTATCGATTAGTTTGCTATTGTTTTGCATGAGACTGCACAGAGCAACTTGCAGACTGCACCATGCCTCCAGACTGTGTCATAAGCTGCAGTAAATGAGCCTCTCTAGGAGCTTATAGCAGGTGCTAAGCAGGGCAATTGGTCAATAATTTTCTGGTTTGTTGTTGGTTTTTCCTGGTTTTAAGATAGGGATAATATTTGTCCTCTTAAACTCTTTTGGAAGTCTACCAGTCTAGAGGATGTCAGAGAAAAAGCAAGCCAACCACTGTCGAGATTTTTGGCCTGTCTTCAACAGGAAATCAGGATGAATTCCATCGAAACCTGAAGCCTTGCCTGGTTTATATCCATTAGAGCAGTGTTAATATCTTCAAGAGTGAAGGGCCGTGAGTATAGAGGGTCTGATAGTCTGTTATTTTTCAAATATGTAAGTTCTCTTTTTATTTGAAGAGTGTGTTGTTTGTCCTTGGTGGTATATCTTGACGTGTTGACAATATGTGATGCATATTGGTTAGGAGAAATAGCTGATTGTTCCTAGACAGTCAGGGTGCCACTTACCTAGTTTTCTTAGAAGGCTCCACGCTTTTCTACTGGAGTGCCGAAAATAGAGTCTTTCTATTGTTTCAGTCCATTTCTTCTGTCGGTTGGCGTCAAGGCTGTGAACGAGTTCATCTGCAATGTCAGGATCACCACACTCTAGATATTCTTGATACAGTTTATTACTATCATCATTCCATCCAGGGATATACTCCTTCCAGAAGCCTCTTGGTATGGTCTTCTTACCTACAGCTAAGACAGCTCCTGCGAATCTCTTGTAATTACTGCTTGTTGGAGGAATCCAATGGACATATTTGTCAAGACAGGCAGCAAATGTATCCCGGTTGGCTTTCTGGAAGTTCCAATGGGGACGTTGGATGGATCTGACAAGGGGTACCTGCAGACCTACCTCTAATATAATTGGTCTATGTTGGCTTCGGGGTAAGTTGGAGAGAACTCTTCTCAATGTAGGTAATGGCCGTCCACTCTTGTCTTGAGTGACGAAGCAGAGGTCGGGGTTGTACTCCCTGTTCCAAGCTGCTGACCTGAAGGAAGATCTATCTTTTGCATTGAAAATTAGGTGCATGTTGTGAATTTCTGCCCATTCAGTCAAAGTCTCTCCGCATTCATTGTTGGAAGTATATCCCTGTGTGTTCACGGAGCCGGTTTGCCTGCTTGCGGGATGAAAAACGCCAGATAAACTGGTGTAAAAAACCCTGTTGTCCACGCCCAAGACCGGCTAACTTGGCCATGGCTGAGGAAGATCTTCAGCTCCTCACGTCGTCGATGGGAATCGAACCTAGGACACTCATTCCCTAGTCATATGGTTGCAAAGTGCAAAGCCACTAGGCTAACCGCACAGACTAATGTGACACTACTACTTTCATTACTGAAAATCTAAATAGTTAGATGATCTAGGAATACTGCTCTCTATAACAATGGTGACTAGAATCAAATCTATAATGATACATCTTAGAGCAGTCTAATGTTATAGATGCAAATGTCATGTCCACTGGGCTCAACAATATCAGAGGAATAAAATAAATGAGTTTACTAAATATTTTGCTAGACTTCTAAAATCTCTTCAGAGCATAAATTATAAACTGTCATAAAATAGATAGCATTCATTGAGGTTGTTGTAGAAACAATTCCAGATATAACCGAAAGGAACTATTGTCCTATCAAGGTGCCCTCCAGAAGGCCAAAAAAAAAAAAAAATGTTAATTCAGAGAATTCAGGCTAAATGTGGTTTTAGAATGACCATCTCCAAAAGGAAAGGGGGTTCATAACTAAAATTTCCAAAAATAGTTACTCATACCTACAGTGACTTCTACACAACACAGATATCTTCCTCCATTTATTCCTGTGTGAAGGAGTATGTACAGCATGGTCTGCCAGTCCTGTCTTCCATACAGATGATTACAAATACAGAGTGTTTCAAAAGGGGGGGGGGTATACAACTTTGAATGACAACAGAAGGTAAATAGCGATAGACGAACAATTTTTATTTCCATGAAACACTTGAAGCTTCAACACAGACAGTTATTAAAGTCCCATATGACTGCCTCCTGTAATTCCTCAGACGTCCAATCCAAATCGATTTCCTGCCATGAATATGGCAGGAAATCGATTTGGATGTGTATATCTGCCATGAATACACATGGCAATGTATATCTGGTGTAACTTCAGCACTCATGGCAGTAATTCTGGAATGCAGCTCATCCAAATTGGCTGGTAGTGGTGGTACAAACACTCGATCTTTCACAAAACCCTGCAAGAAAAAATCTAATGGCATAAGGTCAGGGAAACACAGTGGCCATGCTACAGGCCACTGTGTTCCCTCTACCAATCCATCTGCCTGGAAAATAGGTGTCGACGTATGGCCTTATGCCTGTCAGGTAATGAAGAGGGGCTCCATTTTGCTCTGGAAATGTAAGCGTCCGTCATGGTCATCATTGTCTGTGACATTAATACCCTTGTAGCATATCCAGATACCAACCACCAATAACAGTAGACTCCGACAAAAAGAAGAGTCTTTTTTTCTTGCTTACGGAACAAAAAATGTTGGCCTTTGGGGTGCCGCGAACATGTTCTGTGATACCGTGTGGATTTTCGCTTTCCCAAATTCTGTGGTTGCGAGTGTTTACTTGCTCACTTACATGAAAAGTGCACTCATCACTGAAGCTGATTGTGTCCAAAAAAGTCCTCATTTTGTTCTATCCTACTGATCATTTCCATACAGAAATTCTGGAATGGAAATGATCTTCTTATCATCTTTCTTCAAATGTTGTACAAGGGTGAATTTGTATGACCTTAAATGTAGATGCTGTCGTAAAACACTCCACATAGTCACATGTGGAATTCCAAATTCATGAGACGCCTGTCTGGTTGACTCTCCAGGGCTTTGGAAATTTTCCTGAATTTCTTCCACAACAGCATTGGCAGAATGTAGCCTTCCCACTGACCTTGGATGATGCACAGAACAGAACAGCTTATTTCCTCAAAATTTGCTCTGCATCATCGAAAGTTACCATCTTCAAATGGTGACATATCACACCATCTAGTGTTGTTATTTGGTAATAAAGTTACATGGCCAAAAAAAAACAATGTGTTTCACTACATTATGACACTCACTCAGTTCTGTACATCTTCTGAGTTAATCTCTTTTCTCCTGCAAAGTTGTATACACCCTTCTGAAATACAATGGTACCTTGGTTTGTGAGCAAAATTCGTTCCAGAAACATGCTTGTAATCCAAAACACTCGTATAACAAAGCAAATTTCCCCATAAGAAATAATGGAAACTCAGATGATTCGTTCCAAAACTCAAAAATATTCATATAAAAATGATTAATACAAATTACATATACAGTATACCTTTTTATATTTTTATTATTTAAATGTGATATACATAAAGGAATCGAATTTATTAATTACTGTACATTACAATTATGTACATTAATATCTACATATTAATTGTATTGGGTAGGACGATTTTCATTGTCACTAATGGAATCACTGCTATCTGTTGATTCTTTTTCTTTTTGTGCGACTTTAACAAGGAACCTATCCAATGACACTTGCTTCTGCCTCCTTTTGAGGATTTCATGGAAATATGAACTAGGGATGCCACCTCTCCTCTTAAAGTTATCAAACCATCCCCTGCTCGCCTTGAAGCCTTCTTTGTTTTCTGTCTGGCAGTTTACTTATGAGGTCAGCGTACAAGGCCTGTGCCTTCTCACAGATCAAGTTCTCGGTCACAGTATCACCTGCTAGTTGCTTCTCATTTATCCACACCAAAAGCAACTTTTCTACATCTTCCAGAATACGTGGCCGTTGCTTTGATACTCTCATGACTCCTTTTGCTACATCTAGCCACCTCAGTTCTTTCTTCTTTAATACTGTGCAAATCGTTGACGTAGGCTTCTTAGAAAATCTTGCGATGGCGGCCACTTGCATACCTTGTTCGTGCTTCCCGATGATTTTCTTCTTAACTTCCACTGTAATCATCTCCTCCTTCTTCTTACTGCCTTCCTTTTTAACCCTTTTCTTCATTGGGACCATTATCATAGTACAGTTAATAAAGAACAGTCACTACATTTGGACACAAAATAAAAAAATGCTTTACGCACACACACACGTGGTCACAACACTAACACAAATGTTGACTATGTGAATGAGGTATGCCGACTGAGACCGTTTGGCCAAATTGTCCTGCTTTGGCCAAACAGACAGGACAGCAAATATCAGGATTTCAGAACACAAAGACTACATCCGGCTTCACCAGTACAGCCACTCTGGGCTGGCAGACCATGCCTTAGATACCCACCATAGACTTCGTTGGAAAAAAAACTAAAATAATACACTGCAGCAAGTTCAAGTACGAAAGAGTATTCATGGAATCATCAGCAGTTTTTAAAAACGTTCCAAACCTCAACAAATTTGGGTGCATGAAACTACCCCAAATTTGGGAAACTTACATTATGAGAACTTCAGCCCAATGGCCAAGACAACTCAATTAGCTCACCAGAGGGCACCATTAGGACTTTAGGAACAATATTAGTTTCTTGCTTTCTTCCTCATTTGCTTTTGTTAATGCCTGTGTGTGTGCACATACCATATTTGCATGTTCTTGAAGATGGCAACGTGACATTGCCGAAATATTGAAGTTATTCATTAAAGTTGCCTTTAATTAATATCCTTTATATGCATTGTTAATTCTGTAATAAGTAAAGATGACCTCACTATTGCTTCTGCCTGGTATCTCCACCAGGTGAGGAAAGAGAAGCAATCGACCGTGAGATGCGGTGATTAATACCCTTGGAGGGTAATGGATGGCAATGCTGTAGCCAATGACGTTCTAACTGAAGCTTGGCTATTGCTGTTACCCTCTTGCCATGATCAGAGCTTTAATAGCTCAATAACACCTTATCCCTACACTGTCCTCTACAGATAACAGGGAAGATGAAAAGCATTCTTGCTTCGCCCCTTTAAACCAGTCCTTATAAGGACTATAAGGACTGGTATCTCCACCTCTGGGCCTGGCTCCCACTGGAGAGACCCCAATAAAGGTCGAAACTAGTCTGGGTAGTGGCCCTTCCCTTAATGCATAACTTTATACATATCTGCAAGGAGATGTGTTTTGCATTATGGGAGATACTGGGATAGGAATGATGGTAGCTTGCTTCACCTTTGCTACGAGTTGCCTGGTGTTGTACTACCTTAGCCCAGTCCTGAAGATATTTTCAGGTGCAAACTTTGTTTGCTCACACTTGGATAAAGGATTAAACTAAATTTATTATAGTATGTTTGTTGATTTCCTATAAACATATACACACCTATCAATTGAACTATTTAGTTTATTTGGTAATTGCCCTCAATGCCAAATCCTATCAAATGCCTTGGAATGTTGACTGCAACATTATAGGTTTCGCCAAACATTTCCACAGCACATATCCAAATGTGGGTGATGTAGGCAATGAGATCTGCCATAAATCCTGACTGGTGGAATCCATATTCATAGTCACTGATCAGATGGCAGTTCTCCAGTAGTTGACTGTTGGTGACTTGCATAAGCAGTCATACAAACATTCTCAAAGCAGTTGCACATACACAAAAGAGAGAGAGAGAGGTGGGGAGGAGTTCATTTGTTTTAATTACATAGATTTTTTTTCACATAACTCAGTTATCTTCATAAATTATTTTAGTCCATGACTAAATCTTATAAAATATTGCATGCTACCCATCTCTCCCACAACAGAACACAACAAAACTATTCCCATCTCCTATATCTAGGATACATCTAAAAAAAAAAATAGCTAAAGTTCTTCTTGATTGTAATCTTCAAGGAACCTTCAAAGCACGCATAAGGCTAGAAATTTTATCTATTCTGTGAAGGATCAGCTTCATCCTCTTGCACATTCTAGAGTGTATAAAGTACCTTGTGCCGGCAATTTTATTATTTGAACAGACTAGTAGATCTGTTAACATCTGTGTTGAAAAGCATAAAAACTAAATCTCAATCACATATGTGGCAAATCACAACCAGCAAACCCCATGGTGTATATACTACTTAACCCCTTAACATACAAAGACGTCTGTGAAATGTCTTTTGTTTATTGCACCAAAATTGATTATGAATTTTGGTTTCACATATAAATACAACCAAATATAGATGCTAGACAATCTTGTGCCTATTTCCTTTCAGCCGAGAAAAGTTGCCAACGGCGTGTATTGGCTATTTCGTTTGAGTTTGCACAAATTCATCATTATTTTTCAAATAATGATGAATTTGATCCAGCAAATCACCCTCGCCCAAAAAATTGGCAGAAAAACGACTGCTTTCTGATTTTTAATTGGTATGTTAAGGGGTGAAAACAAGATGAAATGGAAGATGACAACTGTGATGCAAAGAAGTTGCTGTGGATCTGAGAGACTATCTTTGGAACCATATCAGCTATAAACATTCCCCTAATCTCAAAAAAGTATGACTGCATTAATTTGGAAAATATCTGGGACATAGTCATTTACAACCACATTAAGCATACTTCTCTGAATTAACTTAATTTGTTAATTCTTTTGTTAGTTCATTTGTTCAATTTCAGTTACAATTTGAACTGTTTCTTCTAAAGCAAACAATATAACTGAGCACGCAATGTGTTTTACCACAGCCATCATTTGTACTCTCCAGCAAATTATTAGTAAGTTTAATAAATTATTTATTCTGCTCTTCTAATGTTATTTATACTGTGAAACACTGTTATGAATAACCATTACATCTAAGCCTATAAATAAGCTCATAATTGGATTAAATGGAATGAATACAGCACAAAGAAATAAGTACAGGTTTAACATTCCAATATTTTGTTTCTGTCACATAGACATCTTGTGGGCTACAGTATAAAAATTGTAATAACAGATGCATGCATCACGAGGGTGCACACACACACACATATACAATAAGTGAAAGATGTTAGACTAGAAGCCTAAAGTCCTAAGATGGGCACCATCCATGGATGCTGATGACTAGCCTTGGCTATTAGGTAGAATTGGTTGTTTTTGGATTTACAGCTGAAGAAACTAAGGCTATGAAGTGGGCATATTATATCTGTTCTTCTGGCCAGTTTGCCATGGGATGAAAAACCCAAGTTTCTGGGAGGAAAATCTCTGCCACCTCAATATGTAACTGGCAAACTTACCTTCATTCAGGTGAATAGCCCTGATAAGTTCTTTGCATCCTAGATATGATTTGAATCCAGGGCTTTCCAACAAGGAACATCATCTATACTGACTGAGTTATGTTCGACAGGAGATCTAAGAATAAACATTTGTCAAATCTTGGAAAATTTAACACAATCATATTTATTTAGGTTAGATTGTTTTTTTGAATCTGCAGCTGTTTTTTTAAAAAAAAAGTCTTTTAAGTTTGTATTTGCTGCAGTGAAGCATAGTAGTAGTAGTATTTTTTTTTTCTCATTTGATTCTGTGCAAATTGTCCAAAGCATAGTCATCTAGACTTAACTAACCATAGTTAGGGAAGAAGATGTATTTGAGTACTTCAAGATACTTGAAGATCTTTCAGTTTGTCCATCCAGAATATGAAAGGTTGCAAGAACAAGGAACCATGTAAACACTGGAAACAGAGAGAGGAGAGAGTGGATCTTTTAGGAGAGCAGATAAGGGCAGCCAGTTTCAAATGAGGTTTGAAAACATGTAGAGATAATATTTCTTTAAAGTTCTCGTTATTTTTTCCTAGGTGCCCTGGACTTCCTCACAGCTGAACTCTCCTTTATTTACTATACCTTCCTATTAAAGCGTTACAACACTAAAAAGATTAACAAAATAGTTGTTCGTCCCATCACCCCATATCCCTCTCAACATACAGATTATACTAATGCTATTATTATTCCCTACAATATGAATGGGAATGTCAGTTTAATGCAACTAAATGATCTTGAAACTTGAGATCCACCAATCAGAAGCTATATACTCTATTTGTGAAACGATAATAAGGAAGTGTAGGAGGCAAGGGATCATAGAGTGATGGTCAGTAGAAATTTGAAGTTTAGGGAACATATCACAAAGGTGGCAAAGGTATTAGGACCATTGCAATACTGAGGATGCCAACCTAGTAGAGGTGAGTGATGATCCGCTGTATAAAGCCCTGATCAGACCATATCTGGATTACTGTACTTAGATCTGATAATCAGAATTTGAAAGGGATAAATTAACCTCATAAAGAATATAAAGGTGGATAATAAAAATGATATCAAGACTATACAATGTTAATTATGAAAACAGACTGAAGACATGAAACCTGCAGAGTTTGGTGGATAGAAGACAAAGAGGCAATATTATCAAGACATTTCAACTGCTGGGAGGAAGTTCCAGGATTAATGTTGGGAAGGTCTTTTGTATGGCAGAACAAGGAGCACAGAAAATGTAAAAGTGATGAGTAAGAAATAACCCTTTTTTTTTTTTTTTTGCATGAGGAATAGTTGGATCATCAAAATGCACAATGAGTCTTGCAACAACATGGAGATCATAAATAATAATAACAAAATAATTTAATGCTTTTCTTTTAATCACAATAAAAAAATGTAATGATAAACATGAGAAGATAAAACAAACATGAACTGCATGTTTATTCTATATTACCTGTTTTTAAATGGTTTGAAGATTTTAAGAACCTCAAAAAGTCTGAAAATTTAATTAGATTCAGTTCCCTCAATAATAAACTTGCCATCTAGAGGGGAAAAAAACACGTTCACTAATATTTAAGCATACATTAAGAATTTTAGCACAATCATATTTTAACTACTGATATTCAAGTCAGATCAGATATCAAATTTTAAGAATAAAAATGGTATTTAGAGAATATTATTTTGATAAGAAAAAGCTTTCAATAATATTTTTAAAAAATGATGAGATGTTGTGAATGCAGTAAGTATGCTTAAAGATTGAAGATATTTATGTGGAGAGGATTAATAGGAAGATGAGAGAGAGAGTTTAGGTGTGTGTAAGAAGTGTAGCATACTTATGGATTATGAGATTTCATTGAATATTAGTGATAGTGAGCAAAAGACTGTGGATATAGGAGTAATAGGAGGTATAGGAGTAATTAGGAGTGTAGGAGATATAGGAGGAGAGTTGACAGTAATGGTAAGCCAGCTGGTGAAAGTGGCAGTGAGTTAGCAATGTTGAGCAGTAAGACAGCATTCATAGATGTGGCAAGTTAGTGGCGATGAGCACTAAGAGAGTGGGCGCAGCGGGTCGCAAGTGGTAAGACAGCAGACGTGCAAGGTAGTGAAAATGTGATTTGAGTAAATGGCACTGAGAAAGTAACTGAAGAGATGAAAGCAGAGTTGGAAAAGATGAGGCAAGAGATTAAATGTATGAGGAATGAACTGAGGAGAATTATGAATTTGCATGAGAATGTCAGAAAGAATGGGATGAAAAAAATTTGAAAAAAAATATATTGAATGACTTGAGAGTGGCAATGTATGGGGATTTGATGATAAGAGATGTGGTGAGTGAATAAGTGCACAAGGTTTGTTTTCTGGGAGGTAGAATGAGCAAGGTGTTTGAAGCATTGGATATGATGAGTACACACAAGCAAAAGAGTTGGAAGTGGTAGTTCACACATTTGACTGATAACAAGAAGAATGTAAGGAGAGATGTCATGAGGGTGTTAAGGAGAGGGAAAGATAATACTGTGGTAGGTAAGGTAGTCAGCGTGCTACCCAGGTATGATAATGATGAGTTGAGAAGACAAGTAAAGATTATGAATTGTATGCTAGCAGAGTTGTGTGAGGAGAAAGGAGTGCATTTTGGGAATATGTGGAATGAATTTGGGGAGCAGATAGAGCTGTATAAAAAGAGATGGGTTACATTTGAATGGATTTGGTATGAGTCATTTGGAGAAACTGTTGCTGCAAGAGAAAATGACTGAAGTGAATGTAAGACCTGAGGAAGCAATAGGTGTTGTGAAAGAGTAAGGTAGGTGAGTGGCACAAGTAAAGAGAATGTGAGAGAAGGAACACTGGGTGAACAGGGAGACACTGCATGAAAAGTGTAGATGATGGTTTCAGGAGTAGATGTGCGAGTGTGCAAGAAAGGATTAAGATATTCAAGAATGTGGGAGTGACATTTAGGTATTGGGAAGGGTGTGATATCAGTGATGATAGGCAGAAATGAACGGGGGGGGGGGGGGTGGAGTGTGGAGGAGTCATATCAGAGAAGTGGGGTTAGTGGGACTTGTTACAAAAACAGAAATCAACTAGTATGTTTACAAATGCTAGAACTATTCAAAACAAGGGAAATGAAATTGTTGGTATAAATGAGACATGGTTGAACAAGGATGACATTCTGAGAGGAATAGATATGGATATGTAGTCTTTCATGATGACCGACAAGGCAAAAAGTAAGGAGTACTACTATTGATGATGGCAGAAACATTGTGCCCATCTAGGGTGGAGATGCAAGGATCAAATACTGACTGGTTTTGAAGCAGCATGTTGTGAAGTGCAGGTGGACAGGATGAAATGGCTAATAGTAGAAGGCAGTGAGATGAAAATGTTTTGGCAAATTGGACTGGCTAACAAGAAAAAGGTAATCATTATGGGCAATTTCAATTATGGTAATATAGACTGAAATGAAGAAACAGAATCAAAAATCAAAGAGAATGAATTTGAGTTTTTAAGGGAGACAACTACCTTAAGCAGTATGTAAAAGAGGCCACGTGAGGATTGAGGATCTTGTATTTGATTATTTTATCAGAAATATTGTTATAAATGCAGTGCCACATCTTGTGGTGAAAGTGACCTGAAGTATTGAAAGTGACCCTCATATGACTGGCCAGTCATATGAGGACTTTTGTGTGAAAAGGGTTAAACGTAGAACTATAAGGCAGGTGAATTATGACAAACTCAGGAGGTAACTTACGATATTATGGAATGAGGAATTGGATGGGAAGGAAATCAATGTTGCTTGATCTCTACACAGAAAGTATCTGGCAGAGGCAATGACTGAGTGTATTCCAAAAGTGAGGAGATTAATTAAGGTAGGTATAAAATGAATGACCTAGCAACCAAGCACAATCTGGAAGAAAAAGGGATTGTGGAGGTGGTACAAGATAAGTGGAGATAATCAGTTACACAAGGAGTGCAAAAAACAAGCAAGGAAGGTGACTAGCTTGGTAAGGATAGTAAAAGTGCAGTATTAGCAGCAGTTAGCAAATGAGACTAAAAGAAATCCTAAGAAGTTTTTTCGATATATGGCCAGTAGAAGTAAGAATGATTATAACAGGATGATTGGTTAATGATAATGGGAGAATGAAACACTGGAGATGATATAGAAGAGTGCTTAATGAGAAGCTGCATATGGATCACAAGTATTCCAACCTTGTGATTATAACATAATGCAGAGCTTTAGAGCAGTTGGAATGGGAGGGAGGAACCAATGATGGTGAGTGAGCAGGAGGTATAGGAGGATAGGAAGAATTGAGTAAACTTGATATCAATAAGACCATGGGCTTGATGGTATATCGCCACATGCCTTGAGGGAATGTTCCAGAGAGTTAACATTTTTAACATAAGACTCATATTAGCCCAGGTTCCAAAGGAGTGGAAAGATGGCAAAATTGTCCTACTTCATAAGGGGGGGGGGGGGGTGATAAGACTAAGGCTTCAAATTATAGGCCAATCAGCATGTCTGGAGTTGTGGTAAAGGTGTTGGAGAAGCTAGTGAGGACACAGATTCAGAACTGGGTTGACAGCAGTAGAATTCTCTTTAATGAACAGCATGGGTTTGCTAAAGGAAGATCATATTTTAGCAGTCTGCTTACTTATTAAAACAAGATGACAAACATATTGGACAGAGGGGGATAGATATCCAGTAGTATATTTAGATTTTGCAGAGGCTTTTGATATATCGCCACGTGACAAACTAGTAGTTCAATTGGAAAATACGGGGGTTGGCCAACCCAGCTGAGTAGTTAGCATATACAGGGTGTTCGGGATAAATTTGACATATTTATAATTAATTATATTTTTCCGTAAGTTACATGTATTAACACACACTTCTCTTCATTTAAAAGTTTGGACCCTTCTTCATTCATATACAAGATGTCAGAAAGGATGGATAGCTGGAACCCACCTGAATCATGGAAGAGAATAACTTGTATCATGATGATTCGTGCCCGCCATCAAAATAAGGATATTACGACTGCTGCCCAATGCTCCCTGAATACAGTAAAAACAATCAGGCATGAACTAGAGACTTGCAATGGTGACTACGAGGATGTAGCAAGAAGAAAGATCCCTAGCAGACGATCTGATTGCGTTCGTACAGCAGAATTCCTCGCAAATCTGCAGGAACAGGTGTTGAAGAACCCTGGCATTGGAATTCGGGCTTTGTTCGTGGAGTTGCTAACTGTAGTCAAGCCCTGGATAACAAGGGTAGCCAATGGTAGGCCGTATGTATGGCAGCAGGATTCGGCCCCTTGCCACACCTCTGGGAAAAGTCAAAAATGGTTGTCTGAAAATTTCTACGACTTCACCAGTCCAAATGTTTGGCCTCCAAACTCCCCAGACCTTAACCCCATGGATTATTTTGTATGGGGCGCAGTTGAAAAAGACACCAATCGCACTTCCAGTAATACAAAAGCCCAGTTAATGGATAAAATTAAAACAGTTTTTGCGGCCCTTCCCAGGGAGACTGTAGCATCAGCTTGTTCGAGGTTCCGAAGCAGAATTGAAGCTGTGATCGATGCTAATGGTGGTTATTTTGAGTAAATCTCGTTGATAGTATTGTAATTAACTCTGCCTGTAATGTTTTTTTGTCAATTCATTAAATTTAATAGATACAAAGAAGATTTTCTTTTTCCTTACGAAACTGTCAAATTTATCCCGAACACCCTGTATATAGCATAAAATTTATATAAATATCATTATTAGGCATGTATAGCCCTGTGGAAGTGGAGTTTGTGTCCATAGTATATACTAGACTGCCCGAAGAAAGCCATTCTGTATTCGAATCTGGTCAGCAACTAGATTCAAATTTCTCAACCTTTCTTTGACCGATTCTCAGGTTAGTGGATCTGAGACACAGGCAACAGGTTTTTTTTCTCCAAAATTAAGAATACTGACTGTAGAACCCACACTCTTTTAGACATCAGATTCTGTTTATAATAAGCGATAGTCTTTGATTGGCCACAGGTGGAGACTGAACTATCCCTCGGTCTCCAAAAGTCAGATAGGGCTAAAACAGCCTTGCCTACTCCCTATATAGAGAAAAAGGCATTAGTAGATTTACTTTTATTTAAAATATCTTTATTATTTTGTGAGAAAATAATTGTCAACCAAAAAGTCGTTTACATAAAACTGGATAGCAGGATAAACTAAGGGTTGTAGTAAAGGAAGTATTAAGATTGAAGAATTTCGCTTTCATAAGTCCCACCCACATGTTATAAACATTTTATGAATGGACCCGTCATAAAAATATCAAGTAGCATTAGTATCAATAGGTGGTGTAAAAGAATCTCCCAAGTTGCTGTAGGGACTATTAAACTAGTCCATATTTTCAATAAACTGGATGATGGTTTCACATGATACCATCATCCACCTACCTAGAGACATTTAAAAACATCCATGCTATTGTGAGATTTAAATCCATAGCATATAGGTTAGAGAGGATGCTATTCATTCAGCCAACAAGCCATCCAGTTATTCCTACCTACCACAGACCACAAACTGCTTCTCCATGATCTTCATGTTAAAAATGATTATTATCATCATCATCAGACCTCCACGGATACCAAACCACTCTCATGTAATGTACTGCAAGCTGTACTACACAGATTCCAAGAATAGCCACTTATCCTCTCCTCATTCTATGAAAAACCTCACCCACGTTAATTCAGGAATAATCTCTTACCATACTTATATGTCTCAATCATATTCTCCCCTCTGCCTATCCACACTATATTCTGTATTCCAGAAACCACTCAATTATCTCTGGACTCTTTCCAATCTTCATCCTTTTGAAAACAGCAAAATCTGAGCACAATTTTCCATATGTAGACTGATCAAAGTCATTCAATGGAACCATAATATTCTTACTTCAACATGTCAGAATCCTCTGCATCACTGCCAAAATCCACTATGCTCTTCTCACAATTTTAGCGACGTGTCCACTATCATCCCCCACAACGGATCACTCACTTCCTCTAAGATATACCCACCAACTGTATACTCTACAACCCATCTTTGCCTCCCAAATTTTAAAACCTCACATTCTGCAACACTGAACTGTTAACTCATTGGTTTATCCTCTTGCAATACCACATCTAATCCACTTCTCAACTTTTCTCCAGCAAATAACTGCATGTCACCATTCAAACCTTTTCCAGTATCATTTACATACATGTTAAACAGCAACAGTCACTGTAGTACCACTAGTGTCTTTCCTCTTCTGAGATATCATTTTCCCACACATCACTTGCTGATACCTATCAGACAACCAATCTTCAATCCAACAACCTTATCTGTTCTAATTTCATTACCAGCTGCTCATATGGCAACCTCTCTGTCATACCGCGGCAACAGACTAACCATTCTAACTCTGTCACTCTTTTCTTTCACTACCTTTAACAATACTTTCAAGTCCTCTCTCATAAAAAATTTATCACCTTTCAATTCATTCGTACCCGACTGGACTGAATGAAGGGAAAATGGATGTGCAAAACCAGGGAAACTAGAACTACCAAGGGGGGGGGGGAATGGATATGGAGACATCAGTGAGACAGATGAGTGTAAGAATAAGAATGTATATAATATACCCGAGCTAGCACTAAGGACAAAAAATGGGAATGGGTCATTTAGAATAACGTATCAATATATAGGGGTGGGACTAAGGGATCACTGCATTTCATGTATACTAATGCCAGGAGTATTAGGAACAAGAAGGAAGAATTTTTGGCCTTGATTGGCTCTTCCTGGCCACAGATTATTGGCATTAGTGAAACATGGCTGATGGAAGAAGATATAGTTAGTGGGATAGAATGTGTAGGTTATAGTGTGTTTAGGAGGGACAGAGAGAATAAAATGGGGGGAGGGGTATTATTGATGATAGCTGATGAACTGCAGCCAAGGAGAATTGAAGTTGTATCGCAGGATAGTGAAAGGAGCTCATTTGAGGCTATTTGGTGTGAGATTGAGACTGGCAGAATAAAATATACAGTTGGGTGCTGCTATAGACCAGGTGATGGAATAGATGGTGGAGATAGTATGCATAGGGAAATTGATGAAATGGGTGGAAGGAGGGTGATTATTATGGGAGATTTCAACTATGGTCGCATTGATTGGAGTGAGGAGAGGACACACGGGAGGAAGGAACTGGATTTTATGCGGTTATTAAGGGATAACTATCTGCGACAGCATGTAATGGAAAATACTAGGGGTCAGAGAGTGCTTGACCTAGTAATTACATCTGAGGATTTGGCTGTAACAAATATGACCACATTACCACCAATCGGTGAGAGTGATCATAGGGTCTTAACTTGGGAGGTGGCTAAAGGTGTGGAATTTTCGATTAAGACAGGGTATATGTGGAATTACCGTGCTGGCAAGTATGACAAGCTTAGGAAATTGCTTGGATCAGTGCCATGGCATGTACAACTGCAAGGACTAGACGTCGATAGAGCATGGGAAGTGGTCAAGGAGCATTTACAGGAGGTAATGGCTGATTGTATACCTAGGGTCCGAATAGTAAAACAAGTAGGGGTTAAAAGCTTGAGCTGCAAAAAAAGAAACAACTGTGGAGGGAATTTAAAGAAAGGGGTGACCTGCAGGCACACGAACAGTATAAAGTGCAGGCCAGAAAGGTAACGAGTGTGGTAAAAAAAGCAAAAGCGGACTATGAAAGGAAACTAGCTTTGCAAGCAAAAGAGAATCCAAAACAGTTCTTTCAATATACTGCAAGCAAGAAAAAAACTGTACACAGTAAAATGATTTTAAGGAATGACGATGGTAAGGAGGTCACTGAATCAGTCGATATAGTGGAGTTACTGAGCGCCACTTTGCAAAAGCATATCATCCAGGTGGTGACATTGAAAAAATTAAGGAACCATTAGTTTATACAGGAATAGTGATGAATGAAGTGGAGGTGACTAGTCTATTACAGAACCTTAATGTGAACACATCTGTGGGATTGGATGGTATACCGGCACGGGTCTTGCGTGAAGCGGCTAAAGAATTATCAGTGCCCTTGACCATGTTGTTTAATCTGAGTCTTAGGTCTGGCTTAGTCCCGAAGGTGTGGAAAGAAGGGAAAATAGTTTCACTGCATAAAGGAGGATCCAAGACTACGGTTGCAAATTACCGACCAATCAGCATATCAGGAGTCGTTGTCAAGGTCTTAGAGAAAGTAGTCAAGGGAAAAATACAGGAATGGATTGATGAAAACGAGATACTGTACAGGGGACAGCATGGCTTTGTGAAGGGTAGATCATGCTTCAGTAACTTGCTCAAGTTTTATAACAAGGTGACGGCTGAACTGGATAAGGGAAATGGGTTTACAGTGATACTGCTGGACCTGGCAAAGGCGTTTGACAGGATACCACATGGAATGCTAATCCGTAAACTACAACATATGGGAATGGATATAGGATTGGTGAGGTGGAGAGGTGGTTGGTTGATGGAGAGATATCAAAGAGTAGTTTATTCAGGAGTAGAGTCCAAAAGATGGCCTGTGACTAGTGGTGTGCCGCAGGGTTCTGTTCTTGAACCACTGCTGTTTAATCTGTTCATTAACGATATAGGGAAGGATCTAAGTGGAACAATTCATTTGTTCGCTGATGATGCAAAGTTGGGTAGGGCAATAGTGAATGCAGAAGATGTCAAAGTCTTGCAGGATGACTTAGATAGATTGGAGTTCTGGGCTAAGGAGAATGGATGTCAATTTAATGTGACAAAATGTAAGGTTATGCATTTTGGGTTATGCATTTTGAAAAGGTTATGCAGCAGTATATCACATTGGTGGAACTGTACTCCAAGAGATTGATGAGGCCAGGGACTTGGGAGTGTTGGTGGATAGGGAGATGAAGTTTAGGGGGCACACTGCAAAAGTAGCTAAATCAGCTCATCAACTCACTTGGTTGTTGAAAAATACCTTGACGAGTGGAGACAAGCAAGTTATTGTACCTCTGTACCGAGCCTTGATAAGACCTCATCTCGACTACTGTGCCCAGATTTGGTCACCTCAGTTCCTTCTTGATGGGGAGGAGGTGGAGAGGATCCAGAGGCGAGTGACTAAGATGATAACAGGTCTATGGAATGAACCATATGAGAACAGGTTGAAGATTTGTGGGTTGCAGAAACTAGTTGATAGGCGGAGGAGGGGAGATATGATCGAGACATTCAAATTGCTAAAGGGATTCTATAGGATTAATTCAGAGGATATTTTTGAGATCAGGACTGGTGGTGGGAGAACTAGGGGACACCTATGGAAGCTGGGCAAGAGTGTGGTTAGCAGGGGTGTTAGAGCTGGGTTCTTTACTTTTAGAGTGGTAAATGAGTGGAATAAGCTGCCAGAGTCTGTTGTGGGTGCTATGATGGTGAACGAGTTCAAGACAAGGTATGATAGATACTGTGAGAATGTAATCGCATAGTTCTGTGGACATGATGTTTAGGGCCTCCCTCGATGAGTCTAAGGACTCCTGGAGTCGCCCGAAATAATAATAATACTAATAATAATCAAAGGCTTTTACAAACTCTAAATATACCTGTGTATGCATCTCCCTTGTTATTGTCACCTTGTTATATTAACTACATAAATTGTTAAACATAATCATCCTTTAGCAAATCCAAGCTATCTATCAAAGATATGACTATAAAAAGACTTCTTTTGGTTAAACTTCTTTGTTTACATCCAACACTTTCTTCTTATTCAGTGCATCCATTTTAAACAATTTTTTTTTTTCAGAGCAGTACATAGCTCTGCACTATAATGTACTCCTTTTTCTTTCATAATTTTGCTTTCATGGACTGCAAATTCTTTTAAATTGTTCTGAGGTGACAACACTTGGGGTATAACTAGTGGTTAAATTCAGCCAAGGCTCAGGCCCAGAATATTTTTGTTTTGTGACATTTCTCCCTTTACAGTAATTATGCCTACATTATTGTGTTATTATTCAACAACTGTTGAATAATACTGAATTATAATGAACTGTATAAATTATTGCTTAGAATTTGCTATGCATAATTCAATAGAAGATGTTGAGACAACAAATATTTTGTGGTGTTTCTTGATAAAGTATATTCAACTTTTAGCATGTCTCCAAAGAATTTACAAGAAGTAAGGAAATGTCCAGAAC